>NC_051291.1:813646-1113646 GCF_015220745.1 Sebastes umbrosus
ATATACACATATATATATGTATATATGTGTATATATATATACGTTTAAGAAGTTACAAATAGGCCCTTTAACAGTTGAAATTAATTTCGATTAATTAGAAAATTGGTCCATGAAATGAATGAGCTGTTATCTCTTCATCAAGACTGACCCAGCGCTTCCTTATTGATCCGTTCTCTGTGACCTTTGACCTGTGTGTTGATACACTACAGCATTGAGGTACACTGGTTGTTGTATCGGAGGCTGTTTATGGCGCTAAATGACTCGTTCAGACAGATTGAAGCAGACTGCTGTGCTGATGTCTTCTCTGTGTCTCCCTGCAGCCGTCAACATGTCCTCAGTGCTGCAGAAGCTGATCAGCCCTCTGGCCAGCAGCCCCGCTGAGCCCCCCAGGAACAAGGTGACCGTGGTCGGAGTGGGCCAGGTGGGCATGGCCTGCGCCATCAGCATCCTGTTGCGGGTAAGACACGATGGGCTGAACTCTCTCATAACAAGAAGCACATTTTATTAGACGTGAGTCACAAACTGTAGAAGCTCAGGTCTGGACGTATGAAACTGAAATCTTTTGCTCTGTATTTGAAATTTGTCATATTTTCATTTAAAAATAAAAAGTCAGTGTTATAAAATGCATCATTACTGCCAACCCTGCTGACAAACAGTACTCCTCCATCATCGTCTTCCGTCCTCTGGACAGGACCTGTGTGATGAGCTGGCTCTGGTGGACGTGATGGAGGATCGTCTCAAAGGAGAGATGATGGACCTGCAGCACGGCAGCCTCTTCCTCAAGACCTCCAAGATAGTTGCTGACAAAGGTCGGTATATTACCTGCTGCTCACACGCACATGTCTCCAGACAATCACTCATCAGATCTCGTCTCACTTCCTCTCCTCGTCCTCCCAGACTACGCGGTGACGGCCAACTCTCGCCTGGTCATTGTGACGGCCGGCGTTCGCCAGCAGGAGGGCGAGAGCCGCCTTAACCTGGTACAGAGGAACGTCAACGTCTTCAAGGCCATCATCCCTCAGATCATCAAGTACAGCCCCAACTGCACGCTCATCGTGGTCTCCAACCCCGGTGAATACAACGAAACACACGTTATTGTCATCTTTGTTTGCACGACCCGTCTGAACGTACTGATCCTGCCGTAATGAGCTGACTACAAACGGGCTTTCTCCCGTTACCAAGCTGTATCTAAGGTCCGTCCTATTTACTGGAGCAGTGACCAACGTTTCCATTGCATAAGAACCTTATGGGATGGTGCTGCTTGTTCCAGGTATTAGCAAACCTTCAGGTTTCACCAGGGAAACAGAGTTATGGCTTGTGAAAAACACATGAAAATATAAATGAATGGTCTTCATTTTTTATTCTTTGGTAAGTGACCATGCAGGACCAAGCCCTTCGAGTTGTCCATTATCAGGAAATATTACACGGCTGTGTTGAATACTCGATTCTGATTGGTCAATCACAGCGTTCTGCGGACCGTTGCTATGTATAACCGACCGTTGCTACGTATAACAGACCGTTGCTACGTATAACAGACCATTGCTACTTATAACAGACCGTTGCTATGTATAACAGACTGTTGCTACTTATAACACACTGTTGCTATGTATAACAGACCGTTGCTATGTATAACAGACCGTTGCTATGGGCGCAGTTCTGATGTCGGACTCTGGCGGACCGTTTTTGTGTCAAAATATTGATTTCTTAAGTAAGTGGCCGTGTAATAAGTGGGATAATGTACAGCTAGCGGGTCATTGTTGTGAAAGAATCCCCTTCAGGGTGATGAGAGACCCCTCCGCAGAAGCATCGCCCTGTTGGGGATTCTTTCACAACAATGACCGGCTTGCTGTACATTATCCTTTACTTAATGGACTACGGGGCGACCAGAACCGTCCTCCGCAAAGTTCTATTAATTCCCGATAATGGACACCTCGTCGTTCATTATCCCTTACATAACTCCTCCACAGTCGACGTGTTGACCTACGTGACCTGGAAGCTGAGCGGCCTGCCCAAGCACCGCGTCATCGGCAGCGGCACCAACCTGGATTCGGCCCGTTTCCGCTACCTGATGGCCGAACGCCTCGGCATCCACGCCAGCTCCTTCAACGGCTGGGTGCTGGGAGAGCACGGAGACACCAGCGGTGGGTTCATTATTCTTATTTTATTATCACTCATGTCAGATATGTTGTCTGGAGGGCTTCGTCGGGTAGTTTCTCTGTGTGAGGCGGCACTGAAGAAGTGAATGTAGTATGACTTGAATATCTCACATAGTGCAGTATTAACTTCTATATGTGTTTGTTTTTCCAGTGCCGGTGTGGAGCGGAGCTAACGTGGCAGGTGTCAACCTGCAGAAGCTGAATCCTGATATTGGAACTGATGGTGATAAGGAGCAGTGGAAGGCCACACACAAAGCTGTAGTGGACAGGTACGGCTGGTTATCCAGAGAGACCAAATAAGAAAAGAAAACTTTACTTGATATCTAAATCTAAATCTCTAATGTTTGGAGTAACTAAACTAAACATCCAGTTTAACATCCAGTAGACTGGAATAATCTCATCTCAGTCACAAAGATATCTATCAAGAGCCAAAACCCTGATGTCACTTCCTGTTAAGCCTGTTCCACTTTAGCACCTGTGATACCTTTGAGAGAAGACAAGACACGAACCAAACGCTGGCTCTAGAGAGGGACGTTTGTGGGTTTTTTTTGCGTCGGCCACCATTGTTCTCCTGCAGGCTCGACACACGGGAGAAGTATCGTTTGGTTGCAATCTGCAACCTCACCGAAAGTCACAGACCTCCACGTTAAAACGCCCGACCTTACAGCAGATAAATAAACATGTTTACAGCCTGCTACAAAAATCAGTTTTTGTCTCTATAGATAATTTCCTCGATCAACTGTACGGTGGTTAGTTAGTTAGTTAGTTAGTTGGTTAGTTAGTTAATTAGTGAGGGAGTGACAGGTGAGTGCCGTCTCAGGTCGCTAGCTGGTATCTGTCTGCTCTGCTGTGTCAGGTGACGATCCACCTCTTTACCCATTTTTTGATTAGCTGGTAGTTAGGCTGCATCGTCACTGCCAAGACGGTAGTCGTCTCTAGAAGGTAACCCGCAAATTGCAAAATCTGACAAAAACTCGCCGGCCCATTTAAAACCTTAAAAACAAGCAATAAAATCTCAGAATCAATCTGGAAACAGACAGGAAGCCAGTGGAGGGAGGCCACAACTGGTGATACGTGATCACGTCTTCTTTTTCCTGTCAAAACTGCAATTCAACATCGATGCTTAACCCTTAACCATCTTCCCAACTCGACCCAAGATGGTGACGGTGGGAGCACACACACTTTGAGCTTCTCTTCAGAAACCTACGAGTGACGTCACGGAGACTACGTCCATATTTCATACAGTCTGTCCTCACACGCTGCACCTTTAATCCAGTTTAGATGAGGAGACACAGCTGGACGTTTTAATTCTCAGAGCACAGACTGCATCCTGTCATGGCCGGTAACGGAGATAAAACACGAGACCAGAAGATTTAAGATGATTAAATGGACCGATAACCGCTATCATGTTACACCGTCATTGACTCTCTGTCGTTATTTAACATGTCTGTCGGTGGGAGAGCTGTGAGTGCTTCTGTTATCTGAGGCCACGAGTGATTACAGTTTTAGTTCAAGTGGCCCCGGGGGGGGCTCACTAACAGCCTGTCAGAGCTCAGGCTCAGATGCATTATGGGCTGCGCATCAAAGACAGTCATTCATTGCACATTAAAGACCAATCAGTCAGCTTAAAACCACTTTTCATAATCATGATGGCACAACAGCCTGTGTAAATATACTGACATCATCACTTGAAAATACACACAGATGTAATTTGGGTCCGTTTTTTACAGAGTTATATAAACTAGTATGTTACAAGGTGGTTGCTATGGTGTCCTGGGTGGTTGCTAGGGCGATACAAGATGGTTGCTAGTAAATATATATCTATTAAAATATGTGTAATTTTTCTGTAAGATCAGACTAGTAGAACACACACGCAGCTGCTGTACAGATGTTAACAGATGTGCTGCTTTGTGTCGCAGCGCCTACGAGGTGATCAAGCTGAAAGGCTACACCAACTGGGCCATCGGTCTGAGCGTGGCGGACCTGACGGAGAGCATCGTCAAGAACATGAGTCGGGTCCATCCTGTCTCCACCATGGTCAAGGTCAGTAAGTAGTTGAAGTGTTTTTTAATTTAATTTAAATTTAAACTGCACAAAAGTTAAAATTGCATTGTAAAAAAAAACAGTTGCATCATGTAAACAAACTGGCATTTAAAGGGCTGAAATTATGAAAATGGATGAATATTTATTCATAGTAGTTACGATCAAGACTGATGGTTAAAACAAATTACTCTGTGAAAGTGGAACAAAATATTAAAGGTCCCATATCATGTTCATTTTCAGGTTCATACATGTATTTAGTGTTTCTACTAGAACATGTTTACATGCTGTAATGTTAAAAAAACACATTATTTTCCTCATACTGTCTGCCTGAATATACCTGTATTCACCCTCCTGTCTGAAACGCTCCATTTTAGTGCATTTCAACGGAATTGCAACGGAATTGCGTTGCTAGGCAACAGCTTGGGTCCATGTTTACTTCCTGTCAGCTGAAGTTATTTACATACACTGCAACAGGAAATAAACTGGGACACATTTAGAATGTTTACGTTTAAAAACCGTTTAATGATCTAAATATTGTGGATTTGTGACATCACAAATGGACAGAAATCCTAACGGCTTGTTTCAAACGCACAATTTCTGAATACGGGCTGTGTGTATTTCTCCGTATATTGAGCGTTTTGATAGTTTAACAGTATTTATAAAACACTTAAACCTGCTTTATAATATAAAAGACATTAAAATCTCACTTTTTACGATATGGGACCTATAATATATAATTTTCTGACAGTTTTTGACGCAGACATTGTTGTCCTCTGAGGCCATCAGATGATTCTTATATACTGTGTTTTGTTTCGTTAAAGCTTGTGTGTTTCTTTTTGCCTGCTCAACCTAACTCTGTATATATATTTATATATGTAACGGGTGTGTTTTTCTCTCAGGACATGCATGGTATCAGTGAGGAAGTCTTCCTGTCTCTGCCCTGCGTGCTGAACAGCACCGGCGTGAGCAGCGTGATCAACATGACCCTGACGGACGCCGAGGTGGGCCAGCTGAGGAAGAGCGCCGACACGTTGTGGGGCATCCAGAAGGACCTCAAGGACGTCTGAACACACCCGCACATGATACCCGTGATGCACAGAATCCCGTCGACAAAAGCACACTCCTTTTATGACAACCCCTGTGTCTTAAACTGTACCGCTCTTATTTTGAAGGAGAATACCAGTGAGTTTCAAAGATTGTGCGAGCAGTGAGAATTTCAGTTTTACATACAGTACGTCATCCAGCCTGTTTTTAATGTCAGCGCTGCATTATGTCACCATCTACTTCCTGTCAATCACCTTTAAGTCTAAGAAACACTGGTATGCTCCTTTAAAAACAATGAACTCCCCAGCAGTTAGTAGGCTGAAGTTACTGTGTTTGTGTTAAGAGATGTAAGCTGACATGTGTTACTGTAGTCTTTCAGCCGGACCAGTTGAAGCACAACCCTCCAAAAGCTCAAACCGTCACTGTTCCCCCGACACCACTTACTGCACTGAGTCGTTCCTTTAGTTCCCTGCAGGGAATCACTAAGAGAAACACCCTAAATGTCTCTGGAGAAACACCCTAAAAGTCGCTGTTTCCTCCCACCTTCGTCTCAAAGTGGTACTCTACAGCCGACAGACACTGAGTCAACACACGGTGAAGTCGTGACGTGTGAAGGTGGATTTTTCTTCCCCTCCTGTTTGCTGAGTGTTACTGTAGCAAAGGGAGATGGAGCAGCAGGAGAGGAGTGGAAACTCGTCTTTGAAACATCAGTTTGTTACTGTCTGACCTTGTGCTGTGTGTAACTTAATAAATCTGAACCTGATGAAGGATAGTGTGTGTACGTGAGTGTTTTATTTTTTCTAAAATTCCTCAAATATTGTCACCCTTTGTTAATGATGCTACCTGTGAGGGGAGATTAATTATTTGCTCATTCATCTTTCTTTTGTAAAAAACAATAAGACACCACTGCACAAAGAAGTACTCAGAGAGAACAGAAGGAGGATTGGACATTTTTAGATTTATTCATTTGAATTGCATCTATAAGATCAAATGAATTGACTTGTATTTAAAAGATTAGGAGGTTCCATATCTCCAACGTAAGTTCCAATTGCACGTTTTATATCAGAAACACAACATTTATATAACTGTCGACTATAAGAACACATAGGGGGATCACTCTGTTACTGACATACTGACATCTTTAAATATAAATATGAAGACATTCTTCCAAGCTTAAGAATGTATTTCTATAAACCAAGGCCATCCCTACATGTACAAAAGAGTTAATGTCACTATAACACAGTCCTGTTGTTAAAAGTGAGTGGAATAAAGATAACGGATCCATTTTAAGGAAACTATCTTTTGAGATCTGTTCTGTTCAGAGGGATCATGCCAGATCTGGTTCTGCAGGTTTCTCTCTCTCCTTTCTCATCACCTGTGATCCTCCTCAGCTGCTGATAATCAGCCTGGCTGGGAGGCTATATCAGCTGGTTGGCTGCTCAGTTGGTTGTGTGTCTGCAGAGGGTCAACACCTTCAGTTGGCTCTCTGGGTTTGTGTTGGGTTGTATGTGTTTTGTGGGGTTTCGATTTTGAGTGTGCACATCTTTAGCCAGCATCTACTTCTATCTTGTGTCCCCCCTCTGTGACTCCCAACTTACATTTCATTTGGGTCTGATACCTTCTTTGTTGGTCTCATTGTTGGTAGATTTAGTGGGCGGATGTGGGGAGTTATATTCCCTCAGTCTCCTTTTAAAACCCAACAGACCTTTTTATTATTATTTCTGTGTGCAGTTTATTTTTTGTTAGTTTCCTAGTAGCAACCCCTGTCAGTCTGGTTTTTGTTTTTTTGGGGGCGAAATGTAACAATTGGGGGCTCATCCGGGATTTAAATGTAAACCTGCTATTTGTGCAGGTATATTTTGTTTGTCGCTCTTGAAATAATAGTTCACTGCACAAACCTTGGAGTTCAGTGTGGAGAATCCCACTTGGGAGGCGGTCAATTCATGTAGAAAGGCAGACCTAATCCAAATTGCTCATCAGTACGGCGTCGCAGTGTCAGTGGGAAGTAGAAAAGATGCTGTGAAACAGGCTGTATAATTACTGGTTTGGTGGAAAAGCAGATCCTCACTGAAGTTTCTGATACTGAGGCTTAATTAGAAAATGTGGAGGAAGATGAGGATGATGATTCTGATACTGAAGTGAAGCTTAAACAGCTGGATGTGAAGCTCAAGTTACAGCAAATAAAATTTGAGCAGTTGAGAATGCAGTAGGAAAATGAGCAGGCCATTCGTATGTAGAAGTTGGAAATGGAGGAGCTGTGATCACCCTCAGCTGTTGATAATCAGCCTGGCTGGGAGGCGGGGGAACGTAACAGATTCAACAAATTAGCTAATATTGATGACATGTATGTTTATCTACTTTTAAATAATAAACACGGCATTGTGTTGCAATTGTTAGGAAAAGCCACAACTGAATTTAAAGGTAACATTACCTCTTTGTGTTTTCTTGTAAATATCAGGCTCTTAATAGGTGAATTCCAAATACATGGAGCTCATTTTGTCTACATCTTCTATATTTTCTATTTGATAGAGTTAAACTTACATAAATTCCTCAACATCCTGCCAACTGGCGTCCCCGCAGACCCCAGAGGTTTACCTTCTGTTATATCTCACATGGTGCTTTATTCATTCCAATTTTTCACGACTTTGTCAATCAATGTGTTGTTCATTGTTTTCTATTTCTATTTTTTAAAACATTCCAATGTAAAATTTCACCTATGCAGTTTTAATAGATGGAACTATTTATTGAGTTCATGTTTGCCATGGGTCCTAATTTAAAGTATTACACACTATCAGTGACACAGATTTCCTCATGTGCTCTGTCTATTTTTTTTTTACACAATATGCAAATTAACCCCTAAAATAATAATAATCTGTGGGTTTTTTTTCCTTCAGATGACATTAAGTACATAACTAATAATGTTTTGAGAAGAAATAAGTTAATATTTTGCTATAATGGTTGTTTCTTACAGTAGTTTATTTGTATTTGTAATATGTTGGTAGGAAGAGGGTTAAGAGCACCCACAAACAAAAAGTGTGTCATTATGAAGAGTTGTTTGGTGAACATGTTACCTGTTATATAATATTTTACATTTTTTTATTTGACAAATATTCTATTGTAGTTCAATATTAGTTTTCTAATAATTATTTGTATTTTTACTTGTGTACTTTGTATAAACATGCCTGTCTGTATAGTGTCATTTAAAAAGGCACTGCGGTGCCATCTTATGGTTGGATGAAGTCACTGCAGAAAATTACAACTGAGCGTTTTTAATGACATCACAAAAATCTATTCGACTATTTATATTGGATTTCTAAAATACTGAGATCCCTAAGAGCAAACATGTTAATGTCTGAGGCGTTATGTTTCCTTATCTAAATGTATTTTGAAGGGTTTTCTTACCTCTCGTAAAAAGAATTTCACAGTCGAGGTACAAAAGTTTTATTCACAGAAACATTTTATCTTTTTTTAAAACACAAATGGAAAGACACTTCACATGTTGACCTTTGATCGATGGGAGACAAGTCCTCAGAGAACGACACACACATTTTTTTTTTGTTTTCAAGTAGGCACCTCCAGTTCTCGCGAGAAGAGAGAAAGGGGTGAGAGTTTGTTTGTCCTGGCTCTTTTAACGGCTCTCCTGTAAACGTAGCCGTCGTAGCGTTTCCCGAAGCGCAGGCCGAACGGGTTGAAGTTGAACTTACTCCTGCGGTCGTTGCACAGAAGCTGCCGCTGGTCTTCGTTCTCTCTCAGGGAGAAACACGGGTTGGAGTCTTCCGCCAAAAACTCTCCTGCGGTTCTTCTCGTGAGCGCAGACAGGACCGATCCTGAGGACGACAGCAGCAAACATCAGCCCACAGCTGGATACAGCTGAATACATGCACCTGCAGCCAAACCACATGTTTTATTTAAATCTTTGGTTCCCAACGCTGTTTCAGAACCAGAGATGTCTTTACCTGTTTTATACGATACGATACGACACGATACGACACGACACGATACGATACGATACACTTTATTGTCCCCTTGGGTAAATTAGTTTTGGACTCAGCGCTGCTCACCATCAGCTGCCTCCACAGCAGCATCAATAAATAGAAATAAACAACAATCCCCACACAAACAATGTAAACCACAAACAACATATATTGCACATTACTCATATTGCACAAGAACTATATAAAAACATAATAAATAAAAGATAAAAAACATGACGCTATTGCACAACCCTCAAGAAATGTTTTTACTTTTTACCCGCTGAGTATATTATAGTCCTGCATATATTCATGAAATTACTTATTGTGGAGAATGTCCCACTTTAGAGTCTTATTATTATTTTTTAAAATATTATTTTTAATTGGAAGAACATTGAAAGGCATATGAATTACAGAGCAAATAAGTAGTCTTCTATTTTTCATCCATTTTTCCCTCCCACCCCAACAATAAAGGAAATAACCAATATAACATTAATAGTGACCAGACTTAAGGCAGCAATGACACCAAAATTAGAAACACATGAAATAATAAAAACACATACAATATTCACATATACACACACAAAAAACTAAATAAATAAAATAAAATAAAAATAAAGTAGGAAAAAAAAGAGATTAAAATAATAACAACGCCAATCCAACAAAACAAATGGATTTTCCCTTAAAAAGTTAAGGGAAAATCTAAGTTTCTCCAAACCAACGGACAGTAAAGTATTTTTCACCCACCTACTGTGAGTCGGAGGTAGAACATGTTTCCATTTAAACAGAATAAGTCTCCAACAAGGTGGTAAAGGCGAGAACATGTTGCAAAGTCAATCAATCAATCAATCAATCAATCAATCGATCAAACTTTATTTATATAGCACCTTTCAAACAAGTCAAACGCAATTCAAAATGCTGGATGATAAATATATAGAGTGTTAAAAATGGATTTAGAAACTAATACACCAAAACAACCACTATAAAAGTTAATTGAATAAGAAAGCAATAAGAGATGAGTATTTAAGATAATAAAATATAAATAAAACATAAGGAAATAAAAATAGAAATAAAAAAAAAAGAAACTACACAAAATAAGCAGATTGTATTAAAATAATAACATTTTAATAGAATAGAATAAAATGCTACGTTAAGTGTGTTGAAGATCTCGGACCAAAATGTCTTGAGGTTCGGGCAGGACCAGAAGAGTCTTTTTATTATTATTATTATTATTATTATAACTATCATTATTATTATTATTATTGTTATTATTATTATTATTATTATTATCATCATTACTACAATTTTATGGGATTATTACTATAGTATTTTACTGCTGATTTTAACTAGACTGTAGATTTCATAAATTGGTCGTATATGTAAAATCATAATTAAAGTAACTATATCTCTCAACTGTAATCTGTAGTGGATTAAAACGTATCCTAAAATATTTCCCCTTGACGTGTACTGTGGTAGAAATTGGCGTAAAAAGAAAATATTCAAGTACCTAATAAAGAATAAAGAGATAGAGAATAAAACCAGATCTTTTAGTTAACATTCATCATTCATTAGGTTGGTCTCACCTGTTGCAGGTGTCCTCTGTGCAGAGTCAGATCCGGGCAGAGCTGCTGCCGTGCTCCCTCCATCCTGACCAACTATCAGCCCGCACACCACAACCAGAGCCACGAGTCTCATGTTCCTCTCTCTCTGTGCAGACTCAAGTTGTTTATGTTCACCTAAACTCAGCAGGTATTATCACGTCCAGTCCTATCAGACCTGGTTTTATATTCCCACCAGGTGACCTCCTGGCCCCTGCAGGCTCTCAGCCAATCACAGCCGTGTGCGTCTCTGCTGCTGTTTAAATTGCGAAGCTGTCCGCTGGCCTGGTGGCGCTGAAATGAAATCAGCTCATCAGCTCTTCTGGGAAATGTTTCCAGCTCAGTTTGCTTTGCTGGGATCATTCATCCAGTATATGAGATGATAATAATAATAGGATAAAATCAAGAAAGAGATGGAAACAGGGCTGATTTGCGTAATTGCGCACAATCCAGATTCCAGTTTGGCTGCAAAGAGCAGCAGTGGAAGGACGGACTCGGAAGAGTTATTACTCAGAAAACTGTGTTTCATTCTATTATATTTTAATTTGTGTGATGTGTTGCTCTGCAGGGAGGGAGGCCCAACGCACAAAGTGAGCACCACAGTCTGTACAAACAGTGTTTGATGTGCTGCTGCTGCAGGTTGCAGGAAGTACATTAGTATCATTAAACACAATGGGACCCAACAGATAACAATGTTGTATATAGTGTAGAAAACTATTCTATAACTTTTGAAGGTACTTTAAATGACATTTAAGGGACAATCAGGGGTCAAAAGGTTATGTCTGAAAAGCCTAAATTCTTTTGGAAAAATGCTGATTGATATTCATACAATGAGATGAGGTCAAACATTTAACATCTTGAGAACAGAGGAACAATCAGCTGATCAGGTTCCTTCAGAGAGGACTGTTAGGACTCTCACGCCCTCTGGTGGTCGTGTTGGAGGCGTTCAGCTCATGACAACAATGCGCTGAACACAGAGTTGCTGATTTCAGTTCTACTGCTGTGACTTTATCTTCTCATCGGTGCGGAATAGGCACGCTTTATTTCAGGCTTCAGCCTGTAATATGAAATGTTCAATAACTGTAGCAAGAAAACCTCTCTCATACACACACTCTGATTTGCTTTTATTTATTTCCATAAATTATTAAAATGAGAGACGTATACTGTAGGTTGCAGAAAAGCCTTGTGAGGCTCGCTGCCCGACGACTTATCCTAACCTTAACTGAGGTCATTACCTAACCTCAACTATTCAAGGTCAATGCCTAACCTTAACTATTCAAGGTCAATGTCTAACCTTAACTATTCAAGGTCAATGCCTAACCTTAACTATTCCAGGTCAAAGCCTAACCTTAACTATTCAAGTTCAAAGCCTAACCTTAACTATTCAAGGTCAATGTCTAACCTCAACTATTCAAGGTCATTGTCTAACCTCAACTATTCAAGGTCATTGTCTAACCTCAACTATTCAAGGTCATTGTCTAACCTCAACTATTCAAGGTCATTGTCTAACCTCAACTATTCAAGGTCATTGTCTAACCTCAACTATTCAAGGTCAATGTCTAACCTCAACTATTCAAGGTCAATGTCTAACCTTAACTATTCAAGGTCAATGTCTAACCTCAACTATTCAAGGTCATTGTCTAACCTCAACTATTCAAGGTCATTGTCTAACCTCAACTATTCAAGGTCATTGTCTAACCTCAACTATTCAAGGTCATTGTCTAACCTCAACTATTCAAGGTCATTGTCTAACCTCAACTATTCAAGGTTAATGCCTAACCTTAACTATTCAAGGTCAATGTCTAACCTCAACTATTTAAGGTCAATGTCTAACCTTAACTATTCAAGGTCAATGCCATATTTGAAGCATGAAAGTACCAGTAAAAAATGAGACTGTGACTGTGTGAGTTCTGAAAATGTATTTCAGGTTAATTAGCATAGTTAGCTCAACAAAATCTTGTCACTGTTATGAGTTTATGAACACATTCTTAGAGATATTCTAATATTTTGTACAGGTATCTGTCACTTGCATTAGACGACAGATTAGTCACATTTCGTGTATTTAGCGTACGTAGGTTACATACATCGAGCACCCACTCTGCCAACGCTGTTTCTCATACAATGTTCGACCGACGTTTCATATTGAAGAACATTTCACAGCTTTGCATTCATTCGCTGTACATTTCTTATCACACCTTCCGCCATCGTTCAAGTATACATCCTGAACCTGCGGCTCAGACGCGGTATGTTCCACAGAACCTCAGCTGTCACTCTCAGGTCGTACCAAGGAGAACCTTCTGGAGGGGTCTGGGACGAACCACCTCTCCCACAGATCCAAGTGAACGGCGGGATAATTCCACGGTTTAAACGGACCGTTCCAGTGCAGCAGGTGCGCCTCCTGCAGGAAGCTCTCTGAATAGCGGGCATCTGGACTCCAGCCTGGACACAGAGGAGAAAGCTTTTAGAAATGGTTTCTCTACGTCTGCTGCAGAGTTAATGATTCCACTTCACATCACTCGCCATTATTAATGTCAGTTTTATCTATTATTAGTCACTTATGTATTTTAATATGTTAATTACTATTTTATTTCCATTAAATCTGCAGTAGGCATTACCTGTCTCATGTACTACTGTCAGGATATAGTGATACATTTTATAAATATAACTTTTTTTTTTTTGATCATATTTGCTCCAACCTGCCTACCCCAACTTTAATCTTGTTTATGATGTATTATCATTAGTTTCCCACTGCTCCTCCTCCTCTGTATCCTGTCCCCATGGTCGGTTGATTTGTGATAAGCTCTGTTAAAATGCTTTAATAACTTTAAGGTCCCATATCATGCTCATTTTCAGGTTCATACTTGTATTTTGTGTTTCTACTAGAACATGTTTACATGCTGTAATGTTAAAAAAACAACTTTTTTTCCCCTCATACTGTCTGACTGAATATACCTGTATTCACTCTCTGTCTGAAACGCTCCGTTTTAGTGCATTTCAACGGAATTAGGTTGCTAGGAAACAGTTTGGGTCCATGTTTACTTCCTATCAGCTGATGTCATTTACATCCACTGCAACAGGAAATAAACTGGGACACATTTAGAATGTTTATGTTTAAAACCGTGTGATGATCTATACATATTGTATATTTGTGACATCACAAAAGGACAGAAATTCTGACGTCTTGTTTCAAACGCACAATTTCTGAATACAGGCTGTGTTTATTCCTCCGTATATTGAGCGTTTTGATCGTTTCACAGAATTTATATAAAGCACTTAAACCTGCTTTGTAATATAAAAGACATGAAAATCTCACTTTTTACAAAAAGGGACCTTTAATAACAAAAAGTGTGTCTTGTTGTTCTTTACATGCTAAATGAGCTTCCAATTACCACAGTAATTAGGCATTGTATTTTTTATTATTACTTATTTTATTATTATTATTATTGTTTTATTTTTATTTATTTATTATTATTATTGATAATATTATTATTATTATTATTATTTATTTATTTTTTTCTATTTTTTTACCACCTAATCTCATGAAACTTAACCTATGACAAAAGAAAGCTTTTAAGTGTATGTATGTCTGTGAAGCCAAAAACAAATTTTCACGCAAGTGGACAATAAAGATGTCTATTCATTTAGGAATGAACACTGAAATTCTTCTGTACGTGACCGGGAGTGATGAGCTTACCCATGTGTCTGACGTGCCACAGTGGGTCCAGTGTTGTGTACTTGTCATGAAACACTATTAGCATGGGGGGAGTCGCCACGCCTCCGGCCATGGCACTGCTGTATATGTTCTGCCTGCATGGTGGAGAGGAAGAAGAAGGTTCTGATCAGGCAGATGCTAACAAACAATAACAAATAATATAATATTACAATAAATGAACTGGTACATGTTAAGATATAAACCGGTGCTAAGGAAAGGCTAGGTTGGAATGTGGGAGCATACTCATATTTTCTTTTGGGTGTGGATGTAATCATGTCGGCACACAGAACCTGAGGGCAAGTGGATATCCACAACATCTGCAGTACAGCCCACTAATACATGTGACTGTGAAATCAATTAGAAGAACGCATGCACTCTTTTCATTGTTCTTCCTCACACGTATGCTGCATTCACACACATGGAATCAGGAATTTTAGGATGGCAAAAGTTAGGTAAGGCCAGCAGAGAAGGCCGGTAACGGTAGATGGCATCGCCGGCCATCATTAAAATATTCTAACTTTTTGCCGTCCGATTTACACCCAGATGTTACGCAGCTCCCTCACACCGGAGAAACAGGTTTAAGTTTGCAATAGAATATTAAGAGAAAGCTGCATGTAATGGCTATGTGCATTATAATAATAATAATAACAATAATAAAAATAATAGACACAAAATTATTTCATTTAATATATTTAATTCCATCACCATAGTAGCATATCATCATGCGTGTTTAGTTTTGCCATCCTGCCATAGAGTGCTGCTGGAATGAGTCCTAAAACCTGGAAATGAGTTTGCATTTTAGCCGTGGATGTATAAAGAGAACCGGATCCAGCGTTGGAGGCGGGCCACGGTCATTCCTATGAAAGTGTCTCAATGGAACATGAAGCTTAAATGGTTCGACTTTCGTCTGGAAAAGTACCCGGATCTTTGGGCACATGGAACATGCGCGGTAGCGTCCGTGCTCGGTCACATGACTCGGCCACGGCGGTCCCAACTTCACGCCGCTGTCACAGCTTGCGCTCCAGCCTCGGTCTGGGTCTCATTCACATGAACGGAGGAAGGGACAGCTGTGGATTCAGCTATTAGTGCGTTTTACCACTTTTAGGACCTAATGATTTAAATAAGGACTATTAGAGTTCACACTGGGAAGTTGATTCACCTAAAAAAAATGTATCCTCTGAGTTACAGACGTGTCTTTCCCAATGTTTGAACAAAACGTGTAAGTATCATAAACGTGTGTTTGCCACAGAGATTATTTTCTGCAATAATCCAAAACCCAAAGGAACAATCCCATCGGCTTTTTGACGAGGGAACCAGTGCGATGCTAACTTCCTAAATACGCCATCCCTGCAGCACTCTACTTCGTCGGACAGTTGTTTTTTCTCTGTGCCTTCCAGAAGGTGTTGTCCGTCTGCCGTCTACCATCTGCCGGATTCCACGTGAATGCAGCATTAGTGAGAATATGTCCACCTCTTTTAGCTTTAACGTCAAAGTAAAACCACTTGAATCTTTGTTTAGTTAGTTAATTAGTAATTATGAATCATATCTTATTTAATAGCAGAGTCAGGGAGCATAAGCCACTTGAGATTTTTGGATGAACTAAAATGTATAATCATGTATCGTCAGCGTAGCTGTTGAGACATGATGTTGTTGGATGAAACGACCACAGGGAAGCATGTGTTTAAAAAGCAGGGGGGCAGGGTATATATATATATATATATATATATATATATATATATATCACTAGAATATATGTCAGCTTTCCTCCTTGTTATGTATTATTATTGGAATCTTGTAACCTTGCATCATCGAACCAGAGACCCAGGCGAAGGAGGCATAATACATTTTCATTGCAAAACACAGGCTCTTATTTTTATTACAAGATAAATTCTCCCAGCCAATCAGTGTTCAAATTTCATGTATGGAGCTGGATATGTGTCAAAAATGCAACGTGAGGGTTGCCAGGTCACTGTGTGTATATACCTGAAATTCTCCTCCATCCATTTCTCCAGCTGTTTGGTGATCTTCTGTTTCTTCCATTCTCTGACATCTGCCACAAACACTCCCGGGTTGAAGGAGCAGTCTCCGGGGTTGATGCCCAGGTCTTTAACTTTCTCTTTCCTGTAGTCCAGGAAGCCCATGTAGGTTGTCTAGGGGATGAGCTCAGAGGAGAGGACGCCATATTTCAATAACCAAAGTGTCTTTTCAACAGAATATAACATTCAGTATCAATTTCTTTAATGGTCCAAAGTGTGCGTAGTCGTGAGTTTACAACAAATGGCATTAATTATACATTTACATGGATGCACATCAAAAGTTAAATGATGCATGCATATGTGCTGCCCACTTCTATTTACTGACACTGGTTCCAGGTTTGATTTTCAGCCATTGTATTGCTCCCTCCACACTGGCAGGTTAATACACAAAGTGATTATGATGCATAATGATAAAAGACATAAAAATCCACCTGCATGCCGATGCTGCGCACCATCTCGTGCGTGGAGGGTAAGTCGCAGTCAGTGGAGAAAGCGGCAGCGTGACCCGGCTCCAGCTTGATATTAAACAGATCCTTGATGTCGCCTGTAAGTGGTACAACATATACAGTAAATACTCTATACCTGTTACAGCATATACTCTATACCTTTTACAGCATTATGGCCCTCTGCATGAAATATATCTATATTGTTTATTTCATCTTTTTCAACACAAAAGTCTCACTGCACAAAGACTTCATTAATACAAAAAACAATTTCAAAAACTTGATGAAGAACTTTATTGATATGTGAGAAATTGTCAATTGCAATCATAAAACTATTAAGATTTGTTTTTATTCATTAAACTCAGACCTCCACTAACGCTGCATAATACATTTATTTTTTTTAATAAATATTATTCATTTGATAAATATTATTTATTTATTTTATTTATATTGCATTATCTTAATTGTATCACTATAATAACAATACTATATTACACAATATTTGTATTGTGTTATATGCTATATCATAGCATTCTCTTTGATTTCTGTTATATGTACTTTGTACATGTTAATATTACATATGCTGTACATATATTATAACATTATATACTTATATTATTATGTATATTGTACTAATTATTCTTACCTAGAACTATATGCTTATATTATATATAGTACATACAGTTTACACATCATGGCTGGAGTTACACTACTGGACTTCCCTTTCACAAACATTTATGAAGTGCGAGGTGTTGTAGTGTATATCGTGTAGCTTTTTTAATGTCACCTAGCTAATTTCTTTAATTTTATTTATTTTATTAATTTTATTGAAAGAGTTCTTTATTTTTATTTTATTAATTTGTATTTATTTATCTATTTATCTCATTCCTTCTTCTCATTACATTTGTGCAATACTGTTGGATAAACTATTATTATTATTTAACCTCCTTCACAACAACCTAGTATGACATGGTTGGTACCGATGGATTCATCAGTTTTTATAGTTTCATATGATACCAGTATCTTCACTCTAGCTTTAAAACCGAGCAACCTCTGAAAGATAGATTGCGTTAATGCGGTTTATTTATAATGAAATCGAACAAATCCAATTACAACACAAAATAAGTCGGTGAGTGCTTTCGGGGTTAATCAATAAAACCCTTTAATTTCAGCCGATTAGACTGCCGTCAGGCTATCATAAATAGGTGTTATCAGTCGCTATAAGCCTCATAGATGTGGGTCAGTAGTGCCCTACTACACCTACTAGTAGGTTTTATCATATATTCACATGGTAGATCACTGAAAGGAGGTATAAAAGAACAAACAGCGAAGCAAAGAAGTTGTAGTTTTGTTGCCTAAACCTAAAGAAGCCTTTTTCTTTGTGTTCAAAAGGTGACATGAAATGTTAGAATGTGTTTTACTTTCACTTTTACAACGTAGTAGGTGTAGTAGGCCCCTATTGACCCACATCTATGGTGCTTATAGCGACTGATAACGCCTATTTAATGGCCTGATAAAAGCCAAATCGGGTGTTAATTTTCACATAGATTACTTCCTACCATGCTCACATACATACCCTGCACGATGACATCATCGTCTAAGTATATCACCCTCTTGTGGTTGATGTCAAGCAGAGGTAGGTAAAAGCGCACAAAGTTGAGCTGCAAAACAAAAGCGAAGTTATTCACACCTCTTCGAAACTCTACATTTAGATTGTACACTTTAGATAGCACGCTTTGGAGCTTCATCTCTGCACGTGTAGAGGTATGTATTGATCCCAGAACTCACCGGATGCAGCAGATCGGGACGAGAGGAATCTGGCTTCACCTTTCCTTTTAGGACCATGGGGTTAAACTCCAGTATCTTATATTTGATGCCTTTCAGTTTAGTCTTCACTATGTACTGTCTGGGAAGATACAAAGAAAGTAAGATGAGGTATATAAGCATGAAAGTCATCAGGATACGCAGTAATACTGGGATGCCACTGGCTCGGTACATTTACAGTATAAGAGCACGAACCTGGTCAGTTTCACAGCATCACGCAGAGTGACGATATAGAAGAACACGCTGGCATCTGTGTTGCTGTGGACGCTGTTGATGGTTGCCATGGTTGCACCCAAACGCTCCTCCGACGCACATATGATGACGGGGATGACATCATCCGCATCGGACACTCTCACCGAGGGAACTCGTGCCGCGCCTCCGAGACTCTTCTGGTGATCTGAGAGAGGTTAAAAAACATGCATGGAATTTTTTTAAGTGCATTTGTTGGGGGACTATTTTCAGCGGCGGATTAATCCACACATTTGATGCTCTAGTGCAGGGGTCTCCAACCTTTTTTCCTCTGAGAGCTACTCATAGCACCAAGTTGTACATCGGCAATAGCAGACATCAGTTCTGTCTCACTTTTATTGTCCTTTAATAACGTTTTAGCCACCGCAGTCATCGCCTCTATTGCATTCCCGCCATAGGCGAAAGGCTTTTTGTGCTTCGTTAGGATGCGAGCCACCAAATGAAGCCTCTGTTGCTGCGTTGGCCTTCTTCGTCAGTTTGGTAAACAGTGACTCTCGCCTTTCAAGCGTTGTTTTCAGCTCCTTTACCTTCTCTGATCGTAGACCGCTTCCAGCCAGAAAGCTCCATGAAAAGTTTCCGCGTCACTGATATAACAAAACCTGAAAGCAGCGGTAACTCGTTTAAGTGACAGCCGATCGGCAAATAATCAGTTTGTGTCCAAAGGAGGCGGGAAGTCTGGGAATATGATTCAATATGAATTTATACAGGTTTACAAAGTGACTTTGTGTTATCAAATGTACGTATGTACATATTCTTTGAACCTTTAGCGAGCCACTCAGAAACGGGTAGCGAACTACCGGTAGCTTCATGTTGGAGACCCCTGATCTGGTGTCTCTTAGTGTCTCGGGTGTACCTGAGTGTTTGTGCCGAGTGGAAGGTCTGAGCAGTGTGCTGTGCAGGAAGAGACACGCCATCAGCACCAGCAGCACCAGGAGGATCCGGTTAACTGTGAGAGGCAGGAATCAGTTAGTCAGTGTTTTACACGCTCATATATCCAATCAGACTGTAACTGTCAGTAGGTGCTGTTAGAGTTTCACAAGAAGTACTGTTTGTTTTCCAAAGAATACACCTCCCAATGCTTAAAGGTCTCACTGATAACATTTTTACGTAGACGAATATTTCTTAAATTAACACATCCACAGAGCTTTTAGAAAGGTGCTGTCAATACTTAAATTTAACTTAAGTTTGACCATCCTTAATGAATAGACACAAGACTGAATCTTCTCAAACTCACAGCTGCTGTCAGACAGACGGACAGAGAGGAGCATCACACCCATCTGCAACCAGTTACCAGCCACTTTTATTAGTATTTCTGCACAGCATGCTACTTGAGCAGCAGTTTTACACTAAAATATTCAGGATTTACTGACCCAGATCAAGGACTGCACACTTTATAGCCTACATTACAGAGAGATATTCTTTATGATGATTCTTACCCTGCTGAGCATCCAGTTTTAATGTGTTTTAAAAAAAATTCTAGCAAAGCAACACAGTCTCATGGCGGATCGTGAAATAGTCACAAAATTTAATCCATTTGATTCGTGAACATAGACACGACTTTCAACAACGTATTTTTCATGCGTTTTCGGACGAATGTCCAGCAACGTGACGACACATGTTGTACAGGTTAGGTTTAGGCAACAAAACTACTTAGTTAGGCTTAGAAAAAGATCGTGGTTTGGGTTGAAATAACTCCGGAACTGCCGTAACTTAAGTACAGAAGTTACGTAACAAATAAATGAACTTTGACTTGTGGTTTTATGGGACATGAACACCGGTCTCCTGGGTGTTTTTTGACCCACCCGTCCACCCTGACCTCCTTCCTACGCAGCGTTCGCTGCTCTCTATACTTCCTGGTTCACAAGTACGTGGATTACATACAAATTGATTTCGTGCTGACCATCACAAGAACAAAATGTGAAATTCGTGTCTATGAGCATGAATCAATACATTCAATTTCGTGACTATTTCACGAGCTGCTGTGCGACTGGGCTGAGCATAAATGTTTGGGTTGTTGTTTCAGTGACAGTTTCCACAGATGGTATGATTTTCTCAATGTCTTGAGGAAAAATTAAAACATGAAACCCAAATCTGCAAGGTATTAAATTGAAAACAGCAGCAGTTGTTACAGTTTTTTCTATTATGACATCTACACACACACACACACACACACACACACACATGTAAAGCATGCGTCATTGTTTGTAAAGTCCAGTTTCATTTTTGGAAGCAAATTGTAAAGTATTTTGCATTCAGTCCAAACTGCTGTTCACACACTGGATGGAATCGTGAAATTTAACTCCTTACAGCCTCAGTCATCTGGTTACCTCATCACACCCTCCCCCAGCACAAACACACACACACACACACACACACACACACACACATTTGGTGCACGTGCTTGGAAACTGGATTCCTGGAGAGAAATGTGGGGATTCCTTTACTGGCCTTTGCACAAAGAAAAGCTGACACTATAGTCAATATGGTGTAAATTTGTACAACCTGAGACCATAAATCAGCCGTATTACATTTGTGTTACACATTATTTTTTGACTTACTTTTTCTCAGGAGAGCCATATTTCATGTTTGCTTCCAGCGACATCTGCAAACAAACACACACACACAGAGAGAGAGAGAGAGACTACAGCAGAGAGAGAGAGAGAGACTACAGCAGAGAGAGAGAGAGAGACTCAAGAGGGGTTGAAAGATGAAATAATCCTTGGCCTTAATAATGATGTATTGAAGGATTTGGCCGTTCTAACAATGAAAACTGGCAACACAGATAAAAGTGATATTTATTAAGATGTCAGACATCGTGTTTTTGCACACATGCAAAGGACAGGAATTGGAAAAGCTTTCAGATGATGTACACCACTTCTATAGGAGATCTACTGCTGACCTGCTATCGTCAATCGATCTCCATCAAAGGAAGTTCCTCCCAATCCAAAATGTTTCTCTCAATCAATGGAAGTACTGTGACATAGCATTCCTCTGCAATGATTGTTTGCTTGCTATACAGTCAAAGTAGTTTTATAGTGTACGATGCATTAAAGAGAATGCAAAGAAAAGCTTTCTTTTGTTCGTGTAGAACATTGTGATCACGTTTCTGTCAAACTCAAGATTTGTGTTAAGACTGAAGAAACCCACCAGGGCCGTCGTAGGGATGGATTTGATTAAGACTTGTTGAGGAGGGGCTGGTTGGTTCGCCCCAAAAAACTATGGTCACATTGAAACGCAGCACAAAGAGAAATCAGCAAACTGCCAGTGTGGCCCGACTCGCAGTGAACTCACTGAGGCCCAGAGCCAGGAGATACTGGACGACACATGTGGCTCCATATTGTCAAAAAACCTTCCACCACTTCCTTCCTTCCTGGTGCCAGCCAGGGCTTCATCGAGGAATCTGTTTGCCTTCCAGCGTTTTGAACTTTTATATAAAGAATAGAAATGCTTACACAATGAATTACCAAACAAACATCTGTCCTGCCTCTTCTCAGAATCAATCATTGGGTTTCATGGGACATCAGCAGGAAACGGCACACTTTAAAGCTGCAGTAGGCAGAATGTTTTTGGCATCATTGAGCAAAAATTCCATAATAACCTTTCAGCATATTGTAATTCAAGTGTTCTGAGCGATAACTAGACTTCTGCTCCTCATGGCTCTGTTTTCAGGCTTTAGAACATCTAGTCCGTGACGGGAGACTTTGACCAATCACAGGTCATTTCAGAGAGAGAGCGTTCCTATTGGCTGTTCATAACGGAGACAGCCGTCAATTACTCGCCAACTCCAATCAAACGGTCAAACTAGGCAGCGCTGATCAAATATGAATCAATATTCTGTTACTGTAATGTCTATTTCTCTCCTCAGATGTTCTCAGAATCATCTCGTAGTGCACGGTTTAGCTGTAAAATGAGAAAGTTTGCTCCGGCTGATGGGCGGTGCTTCGTATTTCCTCAACTATCTCAACATGGTTGCCAGGTCACAAACGGTCGGACACAGATTACGTGTCTCATGCACTAATGTCAGGATATATTTTATAATAATATATATATATTTTTTAACCGTATTTGCTTCTATCTGCCTACTGCAGCTTTAAGTTGCTCATCAGTTTTACGCCTACAGTAGTCGCTCCCGTCTGATTTTCATGTTTCAGCACTCCCTCAGAAACCTGCACACTAACTGATCTAGGACAGGACATGCCTTCTGTGTCATGCATTTGTTTCTGGTTTGTTTGTCACTGTTTAGAACAGCCCAGAACATCTGGACCGGATTAGCTTCAGATACTCAACCGCCTAGCGCTGACTCTGACCTGCATTCGACAAAACCCACTCAAGAAAGTCTCTCCAAATTACAATATATACTGAGCGTATATTCTCCAATTCTCAATGCATTTATACTCAATGTTCCTGCATGATCCTACCACCAGATTTAAACTCTCACATGATTTTTATGCCACTTGAATTCTTTTATTTTTTGAGAATTTGTCAAATAAATGACACTAAATATCAGTATAGAGAAGTTATTTTTCCTTCAATGGCTTCTTCAAGACATCATTAAGGAATTAGGCTACATGGAAACTGTTTGATTATGAAGTAACCGGCTTCAGAAGCTCCTAAAAGTCTGCATGTAACTGTGTGTGTGTGTGGTTGGGGGTTGGGGGTTGGGGGTTGTGGGTCCAAACCAGACCCCTTAAGTCATCACACTGTAAAAAATTCCTAACCTGGGAAAAAGCAGTTAACTTTTCCAGGACTACAATGTACTCGCAAGAGAAAAGATCTGTAACTTTTTCATTGATTTGCAATTAAGTTAAATGGGGGGATTTTCTAGTAAAGAAATGTTTGAAAATGAGGTAAATCACTTCACTAAAGTCCTACTATCGTATATAGAAAAAAAACACAACAAATAAATAAAAATTCCAGAAAATAAAAGAAAAAACTGTGTACTGCATCATGCATTTACAGATTTTCCACCTCTTATTATTAAAGTTAAATGAACACGTTTTTTTAAAGATAGATATTTTTTTCAGTGTAGCATCAGGACAAAAAGTTCTTTTATACAACAAATACAACAGGGTCGCATAAATAACACAAAACAAATGTATGAAACATATTTAATAATAGGCCTATACAATAGATTTATACATGCATTATCTTAGCGAGCATGCACTGTAGAAGACAGAGATAAATGAAGGAGGTGTGTCCCTGTGTAGGTTAAGTTATCAGTCATGCAGCACAAATTAAAGCTCATTTATAAGGTCAGAAATGTAGTTTACTTACCAGAGAAAGAAGCTGGTGATGCTGGTCAGTCTCATTCCTGGTGCTAATGGTGAAACCTCTGAGGACTGAGACTCACCCTCACCAACAATCCCACTTTTCTCCTCTCCCACCTTTTTCTTTTTTCTTCTTCCCTCCAGATGTGACTCATCTTGTTCACCAGCTCTGATTCCTTTGCTGTCATTTAGCCAGAAACTGGATTAGCTCTGTTCTTCCCCCATTTCACAGAATCACAGCAGTGACACTCACAAATTAATTTCTGCTGTGAAAACATTATATCTTTTATTGTTTATTTCTTTTAGTATCTGCTGCAGGCACAAGTGAGGAAAAAAAACTACAGTCCTAATACTATTACTATTTTACCAGTGCTATACCGGATATTTAAAGTGGTATTTATTACTCTAATACTGGAAAATTACTTCTTAGTTCATATACTGGAAGAAATAACATATTTAAAACAGTTTGGGGGGGGGGGGGCGGTTTAGAGAGCCAAATGGCACTTCGTCAGAAAAACTACATTTCCCATAATGCCCCTGGTGTCGCTCTGCTGGAAAGGGCAACTAAAGTTTATTCCTGCCTCAACAGTTTGTGTCATCACATTTGTTAGGCCTGTGGATATTACTAGATTATTGATCCATACACTATTTACTGGTCATATGTCAACGACAAAACAAACATTAAAGGGACTGTTTGTAAGAATCAGAAATGTCTTGTTAGAAGGAGGAGTTAAAGGAGCGAGGGCCGGGAGGAGGAGTTAAAAGAGGAGGAGTTAAAGGATCGAGGGCCGGGAAGAGGAGTTAAAAGAGCGAGGGCCTGGAGGAGGAGGAGGAGGAGGAGGAGTTAAAGGAGGAGGAGTTAAAGGATTGAGGGCCGGGAGGAGGAGGAGGAGTTAAAGGAGCGAGGGCCAGGAGGAGGAGTTAAAAGAGGAGGAGTTAAAGGATCGAGGGCCCGGAGGAGGAGTTAAAAGAGCGAGGGCCGGGAAGAGGAGTTAAAAGAGCGAGGGCCTGGAGGAGGAGGAGGAGGAGGAGGAGTTAAAGGAGGAGGAGTTAAAGGATTGAGGGCCGGGAGGAGGAGGAGGAGTTAAAGGAGCGAGGGCCAGGAGGAGGAGTTAAAGGAGCAAGGGCCGGGAGGAGGAGGAGTTAAAGGATTGAGGGCCGGGAGGAGGAGATAAAGGAGGAGGAAATAAAGGAGCGAGGGCCGGGAGGAGGAGGAGTTAAAGGAGTGAGGGCCGGGAGGAGGAGGAGTTAAAGGATCGAGGGCCGGGAGGAGGAGAAGTTAAAGGAGCGAGAGCCGGGAGGAGGAGTTAAAGGAGCGAGGGCCGGGAGGAGGAGTTAAAGGATCGAGGGCCGGGAGGAGGAGGAGTTAAAGGATCGAGGGCTGGGAGGAGGAGGAGTTAAAGGAGCAAGGGCCGGGAGCAGGAGTTAAAGGAGCGAGGGCCAGGAGGAGGAGGAGGAGGAGTTAAAGGAGCAAGGGCCGGGAGCAGGAGTTAAAGGAGCGAGGGCCAGGAGGAGGAGGAGTTAAAGGAGCGAAGGCCAGGAGGAGGAGGAGGAGGAGTTAAAGGAGCGAGGGCCGGGAGGAGGAGGAGTTAAAGGAGCGAGGGCCGGGAGGAGGAGGAGTTAAAGGAGCAAGGGCCGGGAGCAGGAGTTAAAGGAGCGAGGGCCAGGAGGAGGAGGAGTTAAAGGAGCGAAGGCCGGGAGGAGGAGGAGTTAAAGGATCGAGGGCCGGGAGGAGGAGGAGTTAAAGGAGCAAGGGCCGGGAGGAGGAGGAGGAGGAGTTAAAGGAGCGAGGGCCGGGAGGAGGAGGAGTTAAAGGAGCGAGGAGTTAAAGGAGCGAGGGCTGGGAGGAGGAGGAGGTGTTAAAGAAAGGAGGAGGAGTTAAAGGAGCGAGGGCCGGGTAGAGGAGGAGTTAAAGGAGGAGGAGTTAAAGGAGCGCGGGCTGGGAGGAGGAGGAGTTAAAGGAGGAGGAGTTAAAGGAGCGCGGGCTGGGAGGAGGAGGAGTTAAAGGAGGAGGAGTTAAAGGAGCGAGGGCCGGGAAGAGGAGGAGTTAAATGAGGAGGAGTTAAAGGAGCGCGGGCTGGGAGAAGGAGGAGTTAAAGGAGGAGGAGTTAAAGGAGCGAGGGCCCGGAGGAGGAGGAGTTAAAGGAGGAGGAGTTAAAGGAGGAGGAGTTAAAGGAGCGAGTGCCAGGAGGAGGAGTTCATATTTAATATAATGTTTGATGTAAAATAAACAAACAGAACTGATTAACATGCGTACTTCAGCTTTCAGATGATGTTCACCACTTCTATGTGACATCTACTGCTGACCTGCTATCTCCCCCTAAAGACCCCCTGGACCCCCTAAAGACCACCTGGACCCCCTACAGACCTCCTGGACCCCCCTAAAGACCACCTGGACCCCCTAAAGACCTCCTGGACCCCCCAAAGACCACCTGGACCCCCTAAAGACCCCCTGGACCCCCTAAAGACCCCCTGGACCCCCCTAAAGACCACCTGGACACCCTAAAGACCCCCTGGACCCTCCTAAAGAAGACTAAAACGGGTCTATTGTGGGTCTCAGAGGGTTAATTCAGCCTGTTCAAGCCAAGAGAGATTCTTATGAACACATCATGTTAAATGGCTGTGAACACACACACACACACACACACACACACACACACACACACACACACACACACACACACACACACACACACACACACAGATGAACTCAGATGATTTCCTGTAAATGGAGAGAGGAGGAGCTGCACTGACGGTGTGACGCAGGCTCATGAGAACAGAGGGAGGAAACCCTGAAAGTGAAAGTGTTCAGTTCAGTTCAGCTTCAGACTCCATTTTGAGATAACGGAGCAGAAGACTGAAGACTGAAGACTGAAGCAGGGTGAGTGTTAATCCAACATTGTATTACTTCACTCTCAAAGTGTCTGAGTCAGTTTCCTCCCTGTGGACTGTAGAGGAGAGAAATGTTAGAATGAACTCAACAGTTTGATTCTTCTGTGAACACAAAGTCATGACTGGCTGAATAATCCTCATTAAACCTGCTGTAAGCCAAGAAAACAAGCAGAGAGGTAAAGAGAAGTGACCAGGTGGAGCACTGGCTGCTTTATTATACTGTATACTGTGTGTGTGTGTGTGTGTGTGTGCGTGTGTGTGTGTGTATGTGTGTGCATGTGGTAGAGAGAGAGGGTGTGCGTGTCTTCCACGTCTCTTGTTCTAACTTGTTTCCGTTACATGCTCACAGTCAGTGTTTCTGTTTGACCTCTCAGACTGACTTCAGATCAGAAGATGGAGGAAGAGGAGGAGTCTAAAGGTCTTCCTCTGTTCTTCAGTAATGAGCCTGGACCCTCAGAGTCAAAGTAAGAGAGCTGCTACTAACTCATTTATAGACTCATTTTCTCTTTCCTCTACCAATTTTCTGTTGATTTTGTGTTTCTATTTTAAAATTTCTACTAAAATGTATTTACTAACTGAAGTTTAACAAACTTTTCTCGACACAAAGAGAATTAAAGCCCCCCCACTCCGTGGTGGAGTGAAGCTCCAAACTTTAAAGCACATTATTGACAGTAGCAGTAGTTTGTGTGTTTAGAGCTACTGAAATGTCTTTGTCATCAGAGAGTTTATCAAGGATTCATGTGATGTGAATAAAATCATCTTGGTGTTTGCAGAGTTCAGTCCAGACCGAGAGCAGAGTCTCCAGTACCCAGCTGTCTGTCTATGAAGAGTGACGGGTCCATGTACCAACCTCCAGCCTTCAGTAATGAACCTGGACCCTCAGAGTCAAAGTAAGAGACTGTTTCTACTGTAAGCTGACCTGATGGATGATGATGCATTGAGGATGGAGACTAAATGTTCTGCTAACAGATTTATATTCCTGATGCTGAACTATTAGTGCAGATACTGTTTCAACCTCAGATGGATCTTAGTCTGGGTTTTATAGCCACAAACTACTGATTGTATTTCTGTAACAAAACACCTGAGAACCTCCATTTCACAATTTACACGTCAAGAAAATGTTCATATTTTTGCCCGAACCTTGAAGTCACTGTAAAGATTTACAACTATTCAAACTCTGAAAGAATGTTTAAAATGTGCAATTAATTTACTTGCTACTAACTCATTTACATCACTCATTTTTCAGCTATCTCCGCCAATGTTTTCTGTTGATTTTGTTTGTATGTTAAAGTTTTTACTGAAATTTATTTGCCAACTAAAATTTAACAAACTTCTTGTGACACAGACAAAGATAAATCATTTGTGCTATCTTCCTCTTAGTATCTGACAGATGTCAGTCACCTAGAAAAGCTGTAATGTGATCAAATAGGACGGCTACAAACTTTTAAACCTCCTAATTAATGACAGTAGCAGTAGTTTGTGTGTTTAGAGCTAGTTAGATGGATTTAACATCAGAGAGTTTATCAAGGATTCATGTGACCTAAAACCTATTAACTTCAGTAATGAACCTGGACCCTCAGAGTCAAAGTAAGAGACTGTTTCTACTGTAAGCTGACCTGATGGATGATGATGATGCATTGAGGATGAAGACTAAATGTTCTGCTAACAGATTTGTATTCCTCAACATGCAGCTTCATGTTGTACTAACTGAGCAAGAAGAAGAGTCATCTCTGGCTACCATCTATGTTTGGATTATGAAAAAGAGCAACTCAGGAAAATGGCTTAAATTATTTATTATATGCAACAGACAATAGTTTTTTTCTTTCAGATGTTGAGAAGAGTCTTAGTCATATAAGTCTGAAAAAAGCACATTAGTATTTAATCACATTGATTTAAACATTAAAATGAGATACATTTGACCAAAACTCATTTTAATTCAACCTGTTCAAGCTAAAAGAGATTCTCATGAACACTCCGTGTTATAAAGCTGATTTGTGTGATACACACGCCCTCATAGATAAACTCAAAGGTCAAAGGTTTCCTGTAAATGAATAACAGAGCAGAAGGATGAAGACTGTAGACTGAGGCAGGGTGAGTGTTAATCCAACATTTTATTACTTTACTGCCAAAGTGTCTGAGTCCGTTTCCTCCCTGTGGACTGTAGAGGAGAGACATGTGACGCTGCCACCTTGTGGTTTCCCGGCGTGCCCTCGCAGTATGAGGTCCATGAGCAAGTTGCAGTTCTTTTTCCTCCCATCATGTTATATAGCCTCCAGAATAATATCAATGATTTAAAAGAGACCAAAGAGAGCTGATTATGTCCTTTACTGATTCACAGTCACTTTGGGTAGTTTAGTTTGAGTTAGTTAGGTTTGAACTGAGGTAAGAAGTGGTCTAAATATTGAGGTAGACCAGCAGTCTGAGACACACAGCATGTAACTCTGGTGTTCCTTGTTAGAATAGATTAATATAAATGTTTTATAAATGTCCGTTGTTCCTCTTTAATAAAGAAACTTCAGCCAGATCACTAAATGTTTAATAAGACAGTCAGACAGGAAAAGCAGCTAATTCTTGTTTATTAAAGCAGGAGAGTTGAAATAAAGGAACATTTTCATCACAGACTGAATGCTGAATTCACTACCAACACTTTAACTCTTCTCTGTGACCATCTGAGCTTCAGTGTCGGACAAGTCTGGATATTCTTCACCAACAATCAACACATGATTTTAGTAATAAAGTAATGTCTCCACAGAGAGAAGAAGAGGAGTCATGCTTCTGTGGAGGAGCTGATGTCCATATTCAGAAAAAGACCTCGACTGCAGACGAGTCAGACCAGCACTGTCCAAAGTAAGACTGTAGATGTGACTGCTGATGTCTTCATGTCTGTAAACTTGTTGTTTTAATACACTGACTATTGTTGTGACAACTGTTTCAGATCTTCTCCATCATACATATCTGCTCTGCATCACTTGTACTTTGTTCTCCTTTGAGAGAAAATCTGAACCCAGAAGAAATAATGTTATATTTGTATGTTTTGTTTTTATGATAGCACTCCGTCTTTGCATCAACCAATCAGAATGATGTTTGTTCTCCATCTGCATAGATGAAGATGGAGAACTATTAATCTCTGTAAAGCAACAACATCACTGTTCTATCCCAGACAGACAGACACACTGATGAAAGGGGAGTTATCTTCTTGTCATTGTCGTATAACAATACATGCTCATGGAGGATCTCTTGTTGGGTCTCTAAATGATAGAGTACGGTCTAAACCTGCTCTATATGAAAAGCATCTTAAGATAACTTCTGTTATGATTTGATGCTATATAAACATAAATTGAACTGAACTGAACTGAACAGGAGCCACAGACTTTGAACAACATTATCTTTCCTGCTACAGTCTCCTTCTCTGACTTACAAACACACGTCTGGTCCTGCAGAGCGACACGTTGAAACACTATTAAAAATAAATATAGAAATCACGTTGACGTTAGTTTTGACTTCAAGAAGGGAAGATGACTTTATAACCTTTACTTCTTTATATGTTCTTATATTGATTATTTTCATATTGGCATTAGAAATAATGAGTTTCTTTGTTTTGTCTTAAACTTTGTCTCTCTCTTTCAGCAGATAGAGGTCTGCAGGAGGTTGTAGATGAACATAAGATCAGTCTGAATAGAGGTCTGCAGGAGGTTGTAGATGAACATAAGATCAGTCTGAGGAGGAGATGTGAACGTGTGACTGAAGGAACTGATGAAACAGGAAGTGGAACCCTCCTCAACAGGATCTACACTGAGCTCTACATCACAGAGGGACAGAGTGAAGAGGTTAATACCCAACATGAGGTGAGGCAGCTTGAGACAGCTTCCAAGAAGAAGACCCTCCATGACGCTCCAATCAAGTACCAGGACATCTTTAAAGCCTTACCTGACCAACAGGGACACATCAGAGTCGTTCTGACGAACGGCGTCGCTGGCGTTGGAAAAACCTTCTCAGTGCAGAAGTTCACTCTGGACTGGGCAGAGGGCTTGGAGAACCAAGATGTCAGTCTGGTGGTTCTGCTTTCGTTCAGGGAGCTGAACTTGATCAGAGATGAGCAGTACAGTCTTCTCATGCTGCTCCATGATTTCCATCCAACATTACAGAAGGTCACAGCAGAGAAGCTCGCTGTCTGTAAAGTTCTGTTCATCTTTGACGGCCTGGATGAAAGCAGACTTTCACTGGACTTCAAGAACAAGAAGGTTGTGTCTGATGTCACCCAGAAGTCATCAGTCAATGTGCTGTTGACAAACCTCATCCAGGGGAATCTGCTTCCCTCAGCTCTCGTCTGGATAACTTCCCGACCTGCAGCAGCCAATCGGATCCCTCCTGCATGTGTTGACAGGGTAACAGAAGTACGAGGCTTCACTGACGCCCAGAAGGAGGAGTACTTCAGGAGGAGAGTCAGTGATGAAGAGCTGTCCAGCAGAATCATCTCACACATCAAGACATCCAGGAGCCTCCACATCATGTGTCTAATCCCAGTCTTCTGCTGGATCACTGCTACAGTTCTGGACCACATGTTGACTACAGACCAGAGAGGAGAGCTGCCCAAGACCCTGACTGACATGTACTCACACTTCCTGTTTGTTCAGACAAAGAGGAAGAAGCAGAAGTACGGTAAGGGACATGAGACGAGTCCACAGGAGCTGACGGAGGCTGACAGGGAAGTTCTTCTGAAGCTGGGGAGGCTGGCGTTTGAACATCTGAAGAAAGGAAACATCATGTTCTACCAAGAAGACCTGGAGCGGTGTGGTCTGGATGTCACAGAGGCCTCGGTGTACTCAGGAGTTTGTACAGAGATCTTCAAAAGAGAGAGTGTGATCTTCCAGAAAACAGTCTACTGCTTTGTTCACCTGAGCATTCAGGAGTTTCTGGCTGCAGTATACATGATCCACTGTTACACAAACAGGAACACAGAGGTACTGAAGGACTTCCTGGGAAAAACATATGTTCATTCAACCCTGGATGACTTCCTGAAGAGAGCCATGGAGAAATCCCTTGCAAGTAAAAATGGCCACCTGGACCTGTTTGTTCGCTTCCTTCATGGCCTCTCTCTGGAGTCCAACCAGAAGCTCTTAGGAGGTCTGCTGGGTCAGACAAAGAGCAGTCCAGAAATCATCCAGAGAATCATCAACAACCTGAAGGAGATGAACAGAGTTAAAACCTCTCCTGACAGAAGCATCAACATCTTCCACTGTCTGACGGAGATGAACGACCACTCGGTACATCAGGAGATCCAAGAGTTCCTGAAGTCAGAGAACAGATCAGAGAAGAACCTCTCTGTGATCCACTGCTCAGCTCTGGCCTACATGCTGCAGATGTCAGAGGAGGTTCTGGATGAGTTGAACCTGAAGAAGTACAAGACAACACAATGGGGACGAAAGAGACTGATTCCAGCTGTGAGGAACTGCAGAAAAGCTGTGTAAGTCCAGATGTGATTAACTTTATAGATCAGTGTAGATTAGTAGTTTAGTTCTTAAAATATACACACTATAAATTATTCTTAAATATAATATTCTTATAAGTGTTCCACGTGTTTATTACATAAATATGTCAGTTGTATTTTGTCACAGATGTTCTTGAGCTGTTTCAAATGTTGAGTTCAAAATGTTTCAGTAGGTTTTGTTTCTAGCTGTCAAGTTAATGAACACTTATTCTATTTATTTCTAATAATTGTTACATTTTACAGTTTTTTCTTATTTATCTATCTGGGTGATGGAGACGACATGTGAACCTGGTAAAACAAATACAAACAAACAAAGATCAGCTGTCTGGTGGAGCGCTGGGTCTAACCGGTGTAACGGCAGCAACAGAACGTTTGCTGGTCCGGCGGGGAGTCGGGGCGGTCCTGGGATCAGAGTCCTGGTGCTGGGGTTTGCACTGGCTGAATATGAGCTAACTGCTAACTGGGGGTACGTCTCCTGGAGCTGCCGCACACTCTACTCCCGGCGAAGCAGCCTCCCGGCGGCGAGGAGGACGAGGCGGGGGTGCGAGTCAATTTCTGGTTTCTGCTTCTTCTGATTTAATCCAGACGGTGCAGTGTCCGTTCAGAGCATGTCTGTTCAGAACGGACCGAATGCTTGCAGCTTTCTCCAGAACCGCTCGTACAAACAACTTCACACTCGACATTGTGCTTCGTTGGGTCCTGAACAACACACCTGCCATCCAAAACAAAAACCTAGAAAACAATAATAAATTCAGATTAAGTTCTGAGAAGTTGATGAAAGAAAAGCTGCTAAAATCAGGAAGACACCACAGTAACTGTAGAAAGTAAAATAACACTTTAACACATTACAGAGACACACGGTAAAATAACACTTTAACACGTTACAGAGACACACGGTAAAATAATACTTTAACACGTTACAGAGACACACGGTAAAATAATACTTTAACACATTACAGAGACACACGGTAAAATAATACTTTAACACGTTACAGAGACACACGGTGAAATAACACTTTAACATGTTACAGAGACACACGGTAAAATAACACTTTAACACGTTACAGAGACACACGGTAAAATAATACTTTAACATGTTACAGAGACACACGGTAAAATAATACTTTAACACGTTACAGAGACACACGGTAAAATAATACTTTAACACGTTACAGAGACACACGGTAAAATAATACTTTAACACGTTACAGAGACACACGGTAAAATAATACTTTAACACGTTACAGAGACACACGGTAAAATAACACTTTAACACAAGCTCTTTGGTGGATTATGTGTTTTTCAGGAGATGCTTGGACAGATTCAGAAAAGATGGAAATACACAGCTTCCACCAATAACAGCGGTCTGATGAATATATAACAGCAGAATGGTAGAATTCAGACTTTTAAGAGATCTTATACACACCAAAGATCAATGTTGTGTTTTTAATGCTGAAACACTGATAACATCTTTCTGATGACATTATGTTGAAAATAATGAAACCTTATTGGTTCATTAATTGTGTTTGTGAGCTAAATACGTTTGATAATCAGAAAAGAGTGTTAATGACAAAACGCCATGCAGTCATCAAAATATCTAATTATATGAATGTTTGATTATGTACAGGTCTAATATTATTACACGATTTGTTTCATTTCTCTACCGTTTGGCAGCAGTCACTGAATTTTCCCATTTATGGAGGTGAACCTGACAGCAGCAGGTAGTTAGCAAAGAGAGGTCATCTTTATCAACTGTATTATTATTACTTATTCACGGAGTTTTAAAAATGCTTTTCTAATCAAGAAGGCCTCATGCTAACTTTGTGGAGACAGACCTGGGATCAGATCACACTGACAGACTGGACATTAGGGAAGCCTCAATGTAACTACATGTTCTCTCTCTTCATCTGCAAGATTAAAGAAAAACAAAGATTAAAAGTCTGCAGGTTTGAGAGAGAGTGATGAGAATTATTGTTTCATGTCAAACAGTGAGATAAGATTAGCTGAACCACTGATGTGAGGAGCAAATGTTAATCAGAGAAGTATATATCAAACTGTTTAGTCATCAAATGCATGAAGTAAATATAAACTGTCCTCTTTCATAATAACATATTTTGTCATTTTTGTGTTATGACAGATTTTCTTACTGTGGACTCTCAGATACTCACTATGAAGTTGTGGCCTCAGCTCTGAAGTCCAACCCCTCCCATCTGAGAGAGCTGGACCTGAGTGGCAACAACAACCTGAAGGGTTCAGGACTGAAGCTGCTTTCTGCTGGACTGGAGAGTCCAAACTGTAGACTGGAGACTCTGAGGTCAGTTCACTGACTGTAGTTTATGTAGTTTGTACACAAACTCTCTACGCACACAGCAGAAGCTTCAGTTGGTTGCAATCTCCTTATGTCACCACTAGATACCGCCAGATCCTACACACTGGACCTTTAACCACAAACCTTATTTCAGACATCTAACTAAAAACCCATTGACCTCCAGACGAGGGAACAGGAAGTGCTAAAATGCTGACTCATTTCTGGGTTTTAGGACTCAGTCCTGTCAAATTAGAGGTTTCTATGGTTCTAAGTTATTCCCACGTTCTTGTTGACAGCAGATCTAACTGTGCTCTGTTTTCATGTCAGCATGTCTGTCTGTGAAGCAATCCCCGTTTAACCTGAGTGTTACGAGATGAGGACTAAATCCACCGTCTTGTTCTGTGTAAAATGACCTGTAAAGTTGATCTTAAACTAATCGGAGGCTTCAGCAGTCTGAGTTAGACGTATTAGGGCTGGGTGACTTGGACAAAATCAAATATCACAATATTTTTTACCAAATTCTTCGATATCGATATTGCAACGATATTGTAGGATTGACCATTGGTGCTTTCACAAATTATTTACACCATGAGATTTTTGATAAATAATCATCAGTAATGTGGATCTCATGACGAAGTGTAAATGACAAATAATAGAACAGCTAGAACAGTCTGGTAAGTTCAGATAATTACATCACTTTATTGAAATGTAGCCTTTAAAACCAGGAAAAGACGACACTGATGCCATATCACGATAAAACTATATCCAAAATCTAAGATGATATCTCATCTCATATCACGATATCGATATAATATGGATATATTGCCCAGCCTTAGTATGTATCCAGTCAGTATGTTGTGTTTGACCGTTTCCTTGTTGAGCTGCAGGAGGATTAGTAACTCAAAGAGGGAATTTGGTACTAAACAGTCTGTAACTTTGGTAAACACTAGGGGCGGGAAAAAAAATCAATTCATCTTTGTGTCGCAATTTTTTCTTCACGATTTAGAAATAGATTTTTTTAATGCCAGAATCGATATATTTGCTCCATTTGAGTCTATGTGGAGGTAGAAGGAAGTCACCGCTTTTATTGTTGTAGTCTGAGTAACGTGACTTCATATCTGTTCCAACCAAAACAAACCACAGCGAGCCGAAACGAGAAAGTATAAACCGTTGGAGGGTCAGCGTGGATACGACCTGCACCCTCACATGTTAAATCCAGCGTGGTAAACACTACACATCCAGTAAAGGATGGAAACACTTTGGGTTTCACACATTGACAGGAAAAGCAGAGCTAGACATCGCGGCTAAAGCTGCATGCTAACTCTGTCACGGACAGGAAACGTTATCGTATGGCGGTAACGTGGCGGTCGAGCCGGCCGTCACTCTCATCTCCGTGGTCAAATGGGCCGACGCTACAACTGTAGAGCACCCAGATACTGATATTTATGTTAAATGTATTTAGCCTTTGATTTTTGGGTTTTGCTGGAAAAAATGTAATAAATACTTCCTGACAATGACTGATATATTTGACTTCAGGACATCTCTGACTACATACATGCTGAAAATCAAACAGTTTTACTGGATTCATTTAGATATTTTCCGAATTAAAAGTCCCTAGAAGTGTATGATTCAACTTTTTCCCATGGTCTAGTGTTAAAAAAAGTTAACAAATCGCAAGAAATTGTAATATCGAATCACAATCCTTAAAAATCACAATTCATATTGAATCAGGAGATAGTTCAATCGATCCAGCCCTAGTAAACACTCACTTGATTTGTCGGACTCAGACTGCTGAATCTTCATATTAGTTTCAGTTGAACTTCTGAAGTCATTTCTTACAGTGTAGTTGTGTTATGAAGGGACCACTTCACAGGAGGAATGATTACTGCCACCAATAACTCTTTTAATGTACATATGACATGTGGCTGTTGTTTATAGACACACTTGAACAAATGTGGACCTTTCCTGTAAATGACATAAACCTGCTAAGCTCCCAGATACAGTGAGAAGAAGGCCATGTAATAAATGAAGTAATGAAGTCCAACAAGTCTGATTTGATATTGATCCTCTAATTCCAGACTTGACAGAGATCAGCAGCATGTTATTGATGTGTGTTGACATGAACAGCTTTATGAATGTGGTGGTGACATCTGGATGATGTCTGTAGAAGGCTGACATTAAGATGATCCACAATAACACAATGACAAAGTCACTCTACTCATTTTAGGGAAAAGATCATTGATTAGGACATAGTGATGTTGAGCTACACATTTAAAACCTGAACACATCTGACTGGATTATAAAGTGATTTTTATCTTGATCATTTATTCTTTATTCAGATTGTATGGCTGCAGTTTGTCAGATATCGGCTTTGATTCTCTGACCTCAGCTCTGAAGTCCAACCCCTCCCATCTGAGAGAGCTGCATCTGAGTGGAAACGACCTGAAGGATTCAGATGTGAAGCTCCTGTGTGGTTTTCTGGAGAGTCCACACTGTAGACTGGAGACTCTGAGGTCAGTTCACTGACTCTCTGTTACTGTTAGATATCTTATATCTTGAATTAACAATTCAACCTGATTTATGTACAAACATAACTTACATCCATAAAGTTGTTAATGTCCTTTTCTTTATATTTTCATGTTTCTTGAACTAAATTCAGTCTGCAGTCACTAAAGACTTGTGTTTCTTAAAGAAAGTGTAGAAAATGTCCTCTGTTAGTTGTTAAAGTAAATGAATGTTTATCATTGTTGGTAAATGGTCACATCTGGATACAGAAGATCCTCTGAACTAATATTGGTTCTAAATTGATCAAGTTTACTTCATGAAGTAGAAATATTTCTCTGGTTTCTGTTTGTTTCAACGTGTTCCACAAATAATGTCTGATCATTGATATTGATCCTTCAGCACACACACATAGATGAACACAGAGATCAGCAGCATGTTATTGATGTGTGTTGACATGAACAGGTGTATGAATGTTGATGTGACATTTGGATGATGAACACATCTGATTGGATTATAAAGTGATTTTTATCTTCATCATTTATTCTTTATTCAGATTGAGTTGGTGCAGTTTGTCAGAGATCAGCTGTGCTTCTCTGGCCTCAGCTCTGAAGTCCAACCCCTCCCATCTGAGAGAGCTGGATCTGAGAAGGAATGACTTGAAGGATTCAGATGTGAAGCTGCTGTCTGATCTTGTGGAGAGTCCACACTGTAGACTGGAGACTCTGAGGTCAGTAGAGGGTCGGAGTCGGTCCATGCTGGTTTCAGCAGTATTGTTGTGATGTGTTTCCTCCGTTAAGCTGTGAGAGGAGAACGGTGACACACAGAGAGAGAGAGAACAGTCAGCCAATCAGATCAGCCAGAAGCTTGTTGTGATCATGTGTTAGAGTTGATGTGAAGAAGATGTTGTTGTTGTGTTCATGTCTCCAGGAAATAAAGCTGGATTACAGCTGACAGCATCACAACATGTATAGAGACAGTGGTCCTCATCCATCAAACTGTCGTACCATCAGATCTGATCAGAAAGTCTTTGTTCTCTCATTGATCAGTTCATCTCTGTCACAGCTCTGAGATCAGTCTGACTGAAGCCTCAGATCACTGGCTCTTATTTCATAGAACCGTGGTTACATTTAGTAACCATGATGTGGTCTGCCCATAGAGCTATTAAAGGAGGGTAAGGGGATGAGGGTGTGGAGGTTTAGTGTCTTTATTAACTCGTTCCAGTCACTAGGAGCAGCACACTGGAATGAGTGAGGACCAGAGGAGGTGCAGACTTTAGGAACGACCACACTGATGAATTAGCTAGAAGATAAATTGCGGTTCCTGTTGGAGATATTGAGTAGTGAGCGGAGATATGGAGGTTGGTTCTGCTAATGATAGTTTTATAAATGAACTGTGTGCTGCATCAGTGACTGACAGCTGATGAAGGGAGTCTCTGTAAACACTGATTCATGACTTCTGTTCTCTTCTTCTCTCATCAGATGGGAGGGGCCGTGGTCTCTGTGAGAGTGAGTGATCAGAAAGTGGATGTGTTGAGAGGATCAGCCGTGTCCTGATGATCCACAGAGGTTCACCACCTGGACCTGCATCTGATTTTGTCTTTTTTTTTATTCATTCATATATTCTGAACCCAAAGTGCCTCTGCAGAATAGTTCAGTTCATGACAACATAACTGTAGATGAACACATTTAAATAGATCTCTCTGCTCTGCTTTGTGTCGCAGCTCCACCCTGTGGAACGATGGAGTTTTGCTGTTTACTTCCACATATTTCTAAATAAGTTAATAAAGTTACCCTATTAAAACCGAGCCCTCAGGAAGAGCGTCTGCATATGACATGATAACTGACTGACAGGTAAACATGACACAGGTAGATGTGATTACTGTGGACAAGAGGAAACGGTGGAGCATGTCATGTTGCATTGTGGGAGATATGAGGAAGAAAGAAGGCCTCAAAGAGATTAAAGTACACTTTGATTTAATAGATATTTGTAATGGAAAATGACATTGTATGTAATGATGTCTCTTTATGCAACAGTGGAGAGTTCCTGTCTGTGTGCTCTTCGTCTCATGTAGTGGGAAAGTACTGAGTGTTGACTTTTACTGGGACACTGTCTGAGTAAAACAACTCCTTTTCTCACAGTCCCTGTTGTAGATTTCTATATAATCACATTGTAATAATCTCCTGCAGTGCACTCTTCTGCAGACTTTGTGTGACTCTGTATAACCAGTGCCTCTTCTTGCAAGAATAAAATACAACAAAGACATTTCATCTGTTTGAGATCCTTATTTCAACGTTCATTAGGACTCATCTCGGAATATTGACAGAATTTCCATTACATATTCTACAAAAGAACTCACTAAATGAGTGTTATAGAACATTATTCCAGTATCTTAGACAAATTAATATGATTGGAAAAATATGAGGTTGTTTGTTTTCTTTTTCTTTTCTTTATTTTTTTGGGATATAGTAATTATTAGTAATTATTTATTTAATTTGATTTACTTTTTTATTTATTTTTTCCTGCCAATCTACTGCTCCACACTCCAGTCCAGTAGGTGATGGTAATGCACCAAATCGTTGTTTGCCAACCGCCAATAAAGCTCAAAGAAGAAGAAGAAGATAACCAACAGTGAACTCTTCTCTTCTCTGCAGCATGTCTTCAGGAAGGCCAGCTTGACTATTTTCTGTCATTTTGACCAGAAAGTGACTTTTTGTAGTTGATGCTGCAGCCTTTAACCTTTAACCTTTGACCTCTAACCAGCATGGATGAGAACACTTTAAAGCAGCTGGTGAAGCTCACTCAGGATGGACAGGTTGACTCTCTGCAGAGACTGATCAGCACCTCTGAGGTTCAGTCTGTCAGCAGGAGACACTTTGGTCGGTCTGGGGACACCCTGCTGCACTATGCTGCCAGGAGAGGACACCTGGACATGCTGCAGTATCTCATAAAGCAGGTGTGCATGGATGTGGAGCTGCACAACAACGACTACAAGAGGCCTCTGCACGAAGCTGCTTCCATGAGCCACCAGGCCTGTGTTAGCTACCTGCTGCAGGAAGGAGCCAACGTGGACAGTCTGAAGAAAGCTGACTGGTGAGGATGATTAATGCATGTTAAACCAGGGAGCAGATGATAGAAAAAGAAATGTTGTGTATGCATGCAGCGCCCTCTGTTGGCTTTAAATATGCCTTATTTTGCTGTGTGCATCAGCTGAACCTCATCATGCAGCAGACAACATCACACATCCCCAGAGACTCAGGGGGCTTTGTGAGGACGCTTGAAGACGAGGCTTTCTGTGTTTTCCTGACATTGTTCCATAAGATCATGCCACAGGTGGACATGCTTTTCAACCAGCTGCAGAAGAGGAACATGGACCCTGTCTTCATCAGAGCACTGGTCCAGAGGTTCACAGACAGCATGCTAACCATCAGATAAATAACTCCCAGATATTTACTATTAGCTGATAAAGCTGTTGTTAGAAAGATGAGTTGCTCACTTCCAACAGTCTGTAAAAGCCTGAATGTGCCTTGTCATCAAAGTGAATGAACATCATAGAAAAGCACATCACAATAATATCTGTTTAGAAGTTTAAAAAGGAAAGAGACAATCAGAGTTGGATAATAATGCAGGTAAAGTAGTTATTAAACACAATCCACCAGGTCAGCTTCTAGAAGAGGCCTAGTTGTTATTGAAGATGAATTTAATTGTTATGCAGACTATACGCAGGCTAAATGCACAGCAGAATAACACTACATTGCATCTGGATCATGAATGTAATATAAACAAAAGTGAATTATATAACCATACTGTAAACAACAGTGAGTATATTGCAAAAGTCAGCTCCTTCATATTTAATATGTTTGATGTCAAATAAACAAACAGAACTGATTAACATGCGTACTCTAGATTTTATATTCACTAATCATGTCCGTACAGGAGGATTCCAGTTTCATGTGTGACTCTGCCAGTTTTCACGTTACATGACTGAACAGACACATAAAGTCGCCCGTGGAGCTTCTTCCCTCAGAAATCCGTGTTGAAGCGGTCGTTCTCACCACCGTTCATGTTTCTGTTGTTCCTGCTGGAGCTGCTTTCTGCCAGCAGATGTCACCGTTCCCTCTGTTTTAGCACAAAGGAGGTTTATCAGAATGGATGCAGTGAACACTGAACTGATGCTGTGAATGCTTTCTTCCTGACTGACTTGGTGTTGTAAAGGTTAAGTGTCATCATGATGTAGTTAAACTGGATTTAAAATGATGGAAACTGGATTTGAAATTAAACTCGGCACACAAGTTTCACAAACGTCCACTTGGACTCAAGTATGACCTGATTAGAGTTTGGTGGTCAAAGGTCAAAGGTCACTGTGTCCTCAGAAAACACATTTTGGCCATAACTCAAGAATTCATCTGCTAATTATGACACTTTTACACAGATGTTAATTATGATAAAATGATGAAGTGATGACATTTTGGACAGACGTGGATGTAAACTGTAACTTGACTGGTTGGGGGGGGCAGACAACCGTGAGGCGGGAATTCTAGTTTCTTTCTTTTTGAAGACAAAACAAGTTTATTTATTCCATCAATGTTTAAGTATTGTGAGTTAACTCATTTTAAAATAAGTTCTCTAACTTTGTGATATCAACAAAGAAACGTAGCTAACGTTAGTGTTAACGGACACTTTCACTTTTTAAAACTTCAACATGTTTCTGTGGTTTTCTGTCCACATTTTAAGATGAACTAATATCTGTTACTGCTCTGGACAGTGAACTCATCATCGTAGTAAAGATGAGACTGCAGAAGTGAGCAGAAGAACTACTGACATGAGTAATGACATCGAATGCCAACTTCTGGAAGGAATAAAGGCAAGCCCATACTTTGCCATACAGCTGCACGAGTCGACTGACGTTAGCAATGCCGCTTTATTGTTCGTTTTTGTAAGATACTGCAAGGACAGTAATCTTCACGAGGATCTATTGTTTTGCAAGGAGCTTCCAACAAGAACAACGGCAGATCATGTAATGCGCTGCCTTGATGATTACTTCACCGAAAAAGGTCTTGATTGGAAATACTGTACAGGTGTTTGCACAGACGGCGCTGCATCAATGACGGGAAGACATCGTGGTGTTGTCAAACAGATCCAGGAGAGGACGCACTGTTTCTTACATCGGGAAAGTCTAGCTACAAAGCAGATGTCACCAGAACTGCATGAAGTCATGAACGTGGCTGTGAAAACTGTTAACTATATTAAGAAAAATGCACTCAACTCAAGGTGTTTTGCTGCTTTGTGTGAAAGACTTGATGCAGATCATTTGCAGATCTGTTGTACCACAGTGAAGTAAGGTGGCTTTCAAGGGGACATGTGCTTAATCGCCTTTTTGAACTGAGAGAAGAAGTGCACACATTTGTGGAAGAGCAGCACTCCCCTCTTGCTGAGCATTACACTGATGGGAACGTTTGTGCAAAACTGGCCTACTTATCAGATCTATCTGACCAGTTAAATCAGCTCAATATATCAATGCAAGGCAGAAACAGCACAGACAAAATTGAGGGCTTCAAGAAAAAACGTATTCTGTGGAACAGAAGAGTCAAGGAGGGACGATTTGACGTGTTTTCACTCCTCAGTGAAACTTTGGAAGCCACTCCTCATGTCAACATATCCAGTGTTATAACCCAGCATTTGACTCAGTTGTCAGGAACGTTTACAGACTACTTCCCAGAAGATGCACGAAATGGAAACCTTTGGATTTTGGACCCTTTCTCTGTGGATCCTGCTTCAGAAGACATAGCTCGCTCCACTGTGTTGGAAAATGAACTGATGGAACTATCAGCAGACAGCAGCCTGAAGCTTCAGCTCACACAAGTAGACCTTGCTTCATTCTGGATACTGGCTGCCAGTCAATATCCCTCTCTGTCAAAACGGGCAATCAAATTTCTGTTGCCTTTCACCACCACCTATTTATGTGAGTCAGGGTTTTCCATTGTGACTGTCACCAAATCAAAGGCAAGGAACAAACTGAAAGCAACTTTGAATGCTACTCTGCGTGTCAGCCTCTCACCCATCCCATCACCACTTCATCTCATCATCTCCCAGAGGCAAGCCCAAGTGTCTCACTGAGGGTAAGCAGAATATGTATTTTGGTCATTACAGCTGACAGTGGCATAACACATATCTACAGCCCACTTTATTATCTGTTGTATAAACATGTTAGGTTTTTTACTCATTTATTTGGGAAGGTGGTCCTCGGAAATGTTTTGACAATCACAAGTGGGCCTTCAGTTGCAAAAGGTTGAGAACCCCTGTTCTAGTAGACGTTACAGTCCCAGTAGCTCCAGTTTGTGCCTCTCATGTCTGACCTTTAAACTCCAGTCACAGAGCTAAGCAGACTATTCTCTGATAAAGTCCTTCATCAGCAACACTTAGAGCTGTTTTAAAGACTCCACAAAGACTCTTCTGAACATCTGCTGCTAAATAAAAACACATTTTAATCACTTTACCAAGTTGTGATTGTATTTCTAAATCCAGCACGTCCTTGCTCTTTTTCTGTAAAACACAGTGAAACGTTCACACCTTTAGTATGATATCAGAAGAAACATCAAGATAAAGAAATGTAACTCATATGATAATATAATACATTTTAAAATTGTGCTTCACATTGTACTAACTGAGCAATAAGATGTGTCATCTCTGGCTACCATCTGTGTTTGGATTATGAAAAAGAGTTGCACAGTTGCAACGCAGGAAAACGGCTGAAATGATTTTTTTATTGTGCAACAGACAGAATAATTTTTCATCCTGATATTCAGAAGAATTTTATTTGTATAAATCTTTAAAAGAAAACGAAACAGAAAAAACAACTTCAGTTTTATACTAAATAGATTTATGAACATGATTTAAAGATGAAGCTGAGATCTCTCCATTCCTACACCACCATGTTCTTGTTTGGTTGCTTCGGCTGTGTTACTAGATCAGGTTTTACACCCTTCATTCACCACACAACCACTCATCCATCTGCTGACACACTGATCACACTGATTCATTCATTCATGCATTGATTGGTTATTGTATGTTTAATAATAAACTTGTACACCTCTCTTGTCATGGCTCATGAGCCGGGTCATGACACTCATAAACACATCACATTAAAAAGCACACACACACACACACACACACACACACACACACTCAGACACACACAGATGAACTCAGCTGATTTCCAGTAAATGGAGAGAGGAGGAGCTGCACTGACGGTGTGACGCAGGCTCATGAGAACAGAGGAAGGAAACCATGAAAGTAAAAGTGTTCAGTTCAGTTCAGCTTCAGACTCCATTTTGAGATAACGGAGCAGAAGACTGAAGACTGAAGACTGAAGACTGAAGCAGGGTGAGTGTTAATCCAACATTGTATTACTTCCCTCTCAAAGTGTCTGAGTCAGTTTCCTCCCTGTGGACTGTAGAGGAGAGAAATGTTAGAATGAACTCAACAGTTTGATTCTTCTGTGAACACAAAGTCATGACTGGCTGAATAATCCTCATTAAAGCTGCTGTAAGCCAAGAAAACAAGCAGAGAGGTAAAGAGAAGTGACCAGGTGGAGCGCTGGCTGGTTTATTATACTGTATACTGTGTGTGTTACTTCCTGTTCTCTCAGCCTGTGACTCTAGAACAAACTTGTTTCCGTTACATGCTACTTACTTTTTTTTTTTATCAGAAAACACGTTTTATTTGTGATATTTACTGGAAATAACATACGATATAGCCAAGAGCAAGAAGGTTGTTATCTAGTGATCTTCTCCAGCCAACTGCCACCTTATTATGGTTTCTGTAGTGAAATGAGGAGGTACTGGAGGCTACAGATAACTCCTTAGTAGTGAAATGAGGAGGTACTGGAGGCTACAGATAACTCCTTAGTAGTGAAATGAGGAGGTACTGGAGGCTACAGATAACTCCTTAGTAGTGAAATGAGGAGGTACTGGAGGCTACAGATAACTCCTTAGTAGTGAAATGAGGAGATTCTGGAGGCTACAGATAACTCCTCAGGCACGCCCTGCGTCTTGCCACTGCCAGGGTCAAAATGAGCACACACACGGGTGCCGAGATAAACAGGAAGTTAAACAACACATTAATCTAACAGTCTGACTGATTTCTTCATAACTATAATTTAAGTTAATAAAGACTAAATGTGGATGTTTCTCACCAGTTGTTGTCCCTGCTCAGCCTGCTGTAGTGTAACATTAGTCCATTGTTTTATTCCACGATACTGAACAGAATAATCCAAACAGGTAGTAGAAGTAAGATGTGAGAGGAGCACAGGATGCTTTTTACTCTCTTGGTCCTAATTGTGCTTTAATGCACCAGGTCTGTAGGTCTACTTTCTCTCATTTTTTTCAATTGAGCTAGATTAAAAATAAATAAACAAAAAAAAAACAAACACTCAAATGGAGCGGATCAAAACGAGGCTTCTTACTGAAATATTGTAGTGACGGTTCATATGTCCCAGAGTTTCCATAGTTGTCTCTTTGTGCTGTGTGTTCCTGTTTTATTTGAACCATTAGTGAGCTGGCTGTTATATTTTTTGTTTCACTAGTGAACTCTATTACATATAACTGTGAGCGTCAATGCCTGTGCTGAAAGTGTCAGTAATAAAGTTAATATTTTCATTTACATCCAGGACAACTGACCTGGTTTTCTCGGCTCATTTTATCTAAACTAATCAGCCGTTCCTCTCAATATGAGTGGCAGGAAAAAATAGGAACCTTGTATCCGATAGAAGTTCAGACAAAACGTCGTGTGTGTGTGTGTGTGTGTGTTCCAAACCAGACCCCTTAAGTCATCACACTGTAAAAAATTCCTAACCTGGGAAAAAGCAGTTAACTTTTCCAGGACTACAATGTACTCGCAAGAGAAAAGATCTGTAACTTTTTCATTGATTTGCAATAAAGTTAAATGGGGGGATTTTCTAGTAAAGAAATGTTTGAAATGAGGTAAATCACTTCACTAAAGTCCTACTATCGTATATAAAAAAAAACAACAAATAAATAAAAATTCCACTAAAGAAAAGAAAAAACTGTGTAATGCATCATGCATTTACAGATTTTCCACCTCTTATTATTAAAGTTAAATGAACACGTTTTTTTAAAGATAGATATTTTTTTCAGTGTAGCATCAGGACAAAAAGTTCTCTTATACAACAAATACAACAGGGTCGCATAAATAACACAAAACAAATGTATGAAACATATTTAATAATAGGCCTATACAATAGATTTATACATGCATTATCTTAGCGAGCATGCACTGCAGAAGACAGAGATAAATGAAGGAGGTGTGTCCCTGTGTAGGTTAAGTTATCAGTCATGCAGCACAAATTAAAGCTCATTTATAAGGTCAGAAATGTAGTTTACTTACCAGAGAAAGAAGCTGGTGATGCTGGTCAGTCTCATTCCTGGTGCTAATGGTGAAACCTCTGAGGACTGAGACTCACCCTCACCAACAATCCCACTTTTCTCCTCTCCCACCTTTTTCTTTTTTCTTCTTCCCTCCAGATGTGACTCATCTTGTTCACCAGCTCTGATTCCTTTGCTGTCATTTAGCCAGAAACTGGATTAGCTCTTCTTTCCCCATTTCACAGAATCACAGCAGTGACACTCACAAATTAATTTCTGCTGTGAAAACATATCTTTTATTGTTTATTTCTTTTAGTATCTGCTGCAGGCACAAGTGAGGAAAAAAACTACAGTCCTAATACTATTACTATTTTACCAGTGCTATACCGGATATTTTAAAGTGGTATTTATTACTCTAATACTGGCAAATTACTTCTTAGTTCATATCCTGGAAGAAATAACATATTTAAAACAGTTTGGGGGGGGGGGGGTGTTTTAGAGAGCCAAATGGCACTTCGTCAGAAAAACTACATTTCCCATAATGCCCCTGGTGTCGCTCTGCTGGAAAGGGCAACTAAAGTTTATTCCTGCCTCAACAGTTTGTGTCATCACATTTGTTAGGCCTGTGGATATTACTAGATTATTGATCCATACACTATTTACTGGTCATATGTCAACGACAAAACAAACATTAAAGGGACTGTTTGTAAGAATCAGAAATGTCTTGTTAGAAGGAGGAGTTATAGGAGCGAGGGCCGGGAGGAGTTAAAGGAGGAGGAGTTAAAGGAGCGAGGGCCGGGAGGAGGAGGAGGAGGAGTTAAAGGAGGAGGAGGAGTTAAAGGAGCGAGGGCGGGAGGAGGAGTTAAAGCATCGAGGGCCGGGAGGAGGAGTTAAAGTAGGAGGAGTTAAAGGAGCGAGGAATTAAAGGAGCGAGGGCCGGAGGAGGAGTTAAAGGAGGAGGAGTTAAAGGAGCGAGGGCCGGGAGGAGGAGGAGGAGGAGTTAAAGGAGGAGGAGTTAAAGGAGCGAGGGCCGGGAGGAGGAGTTAAAGGATCGAGGGCCGGGAGGAGGAGTTAAAGGAGGAGGAGTTAAAGGAGCGAGGGCCGGGAGGAGGAGGAGGAGGAGTTAAAGGAGGAGGAGTTAAAGGAGCGAGGGCCGGGAGGAGGAGTTAAAGCATCGAGGGCCGGGAGGAGGAGTTAAAGGAGGAGGAGTTAAAGTAGGAGGAGTTAAAGGAGCGAGGGCCGGGAGGAGGAGGAGGAGGAGTTAAAGGAGCGAGGGCCGGGAGGAGGAGTTAAAGCATCGAGGGCCGGGAGGAGGAGTTAAAGCATCGAGGGCCGGGAGGAGGAGTTAAAGGAGGAGGAGTTAAAGGAGCGAGGGCCAGGAGGAGGAGGAGTTAAAGGAGGAGGAGTTAAAGGAGCGAGGGCCGGGAAGAGGAGGAGTTAAAGGAGGAGGAGTTAAAGGAGCGAGGGCCGGGAGGAGGAGGAGTTAAAGGAGGAGGAGTTAAAGGATCGAAGGCCGGGAGGAGGAGGAGGAGTTAAAGGAGCGAGGGCCGGGAGGAGGAGGAGTTAAAGGAGGAGGAGTTAAAGGATCGAAGGCTGGGAGGAGGAGGAGGAGGAGTTAAAGGAGCGAGGGCCAGGAGGAGGAGGAGTTAAAGGAGCGAGGGCCGGGAGGAGGAGGAGGAGGAGGAGTTAAAGGAGCTAAAAGAGCGAGGGCCAGGAGGAGGAGTTCATATTTAATATAATGTTTGATGTGAAATAAACAAACAGAACTGATTAACATGCGTACTTCAGCTTTCAGATGATGTTCACCACTTCTATGTCACATCTACTGCTGACCTGCTATCTCCCCCTAAAGACCCCTGGACCCCCTAAAGACCCCCTGGACCCTCTAAAGACCCCCTGGACCCCCTAAAGACCCCCTAAAGACCTCCTGGACCCCCCTAAAGACCCCCCTGGACACGCTAAAGACCCCCTGGACCCCCTAAAGACCACCTGGACACCCTAAAGACCCCCTGGACCCTCCTAAAGAAGACTAAAACGGGTCTATTGTGGGTCTCAGAGGGTTAATTCAGCCTGTTCAAGCCAAGAGAGATTCTTATGAACACATCATGTTAAATGGCTGTGAACACACACACACACACACACACACACACACACACACACACACACACACACACACACACACACACACAGATGAACTCAGTTGATTTCCTGTAAATGGAGAGAGGAGGAGCTGCACTGACGGTGTGACGCAGGCTCATGAGAACAGAGGAAGAAACCATGAAAGTGAAAGTGTTCAGTTCAGTTCAGCTTCAGACTCCATTTAGAGATAACGGAGCAGAAGACAGAAGACTGAAGACTGAAGACTGAAGCAGGGTGAGTGTTAATCCAACATTGTATTACTTCACTCTCAAAGTGTCTGAGTCAGTTTCCTCCCTGTGGACTGTAGAGGAGAGAAATGTTAGAATGAACTCAACAGTTTGATTCTTCTGTGAACACAAAGTCATGACTGGCTGAATAATCCTCATTAAACCTGCTGTAAGCCAAGAAAACCAGCAGAGAGGTAAAGAGAAGTGACCAGGTGGAGCGCTGGCTGGTTTTATTATACTGTATACTGTGTGTGTGTGTGTGTGTGTGTGTGTGTGTGTGTGTGTGTGCGCGTGTGTGCGTGTGTGTGTGTGTATGTGTGTGCATGTGGTAGAGAGAGAGGGTGTGCGTGTCTTCCTGTTCTCTTGGACTAACTTGTTTCCGTTACATGTTCACAGTCAGTGTTTCTGTTTGACCTCTCAGACTGACTTCAGATCAGAAGATGGAGGAAGAGGAGGAGTCTAAAGGTCTTCCTCTGTTCTTCAGTAATGAACCTGGACCCTCAGAGTCAAAGTAAGAGAGCTGCTACTAACTCATTTATAGGACTCATTTTCTCTTTCCTCTACCAATTTTCTGTTGATTTTGTGTTTCTATTTTAAAATTTCTACTAAAATGTATTTACTAACTGAAGTTGAACAAACTTTTCTCGACACAAAGAGAATTAAAGCCCCCCCACTCCGTGGTGGAGTGAAGCTCCAAACTTTAAAGCACATTATTGACAGTAGCAGTAGTTTGTGTGTTTAGAGCTACTGAAATGTCTTGTCATCAGAGAGTTTATCAAGGATTCATGTGATGTGAATAAAATCATCTTGGTGTTTGCAGAGTTCAGTCCAGACAGAGAGCAGAGTCTCCAGTACCCAGCTGTCTGTCTATGAAGAGTGACGGGTCCATGGATTTTCCTCTGAACTTCAGTAATGAACCCTGGACCCTCAGAGTCAAAGTAAGAGACTGTTTCTACTGTAAGCTGACATGATGGATGATGATGCATTGAGGATGGAGACTAAATGTTCTGCTAACAGATTTATATCCTGATGCAGAACTATAGTGCAGATACTGTTTCAACCTCAGATGGATCTTAGTCTGGGTTTTATAGCCACAAACTTACTGATTGTATTTCTGTAACAAAACACCTGAGAACCTCCATTTCACAATTTATCATCAATTTAAATCATGTTTTCATTTAATGTAATGTTTCATTCACAACTGTGAAATGATCTAAAGATCTGCAACTATTCAAAATCTAGAAGAATGAGCTTCAAATGAGTCATTCAGTTTCTCACATTGGTCCTCTAAATCTGTAGTTGGTTTGACTCCTCCCTTAGAATCAGCTGTTAGGACCTACTGGGTGTCATCTTGAATCAGTGCACATCAGAACTGTGCAACATGTGGTGAAAAAGCATCTGCAGAAAGTATTTGGCTCACCTTGATCATATGTGTTGATGGTTTGAGTTTGTTCTTTCACTACATGTGTAAAATATGGTGAAGGAAACATCTGCTCAAAGGTCCACTTACTAATGATCCAGAGCTTTCAGTTGAAGCTTTGGACTATTGTAAGTGGACCTTTGAGTTTAGATTCTCTGCACCACATCTTGTTTCTGAAGGTCAAGAACAAACATCTCTGGTGTAAACTATCTGCTGACATGAAATGGTCAGATGTAGATTTGTACCACTTCTGTTTTTAGAATATTTGAATTCATGTCTTCATTTGATAGTTGACAGTAGAAAGTGGCAGAAAACATGTTGACATTAAAAATGAACATCAAGGACACCAGAGTACATGCTGTGTGTCTCAGACTGCTGGTCTACCTCAATATTTAGACCACTTCTAACCTCAGTTCATGAGCAAGTTGCAGTTCTTTTTATATAGTTATATAGTTTATATAGTTAATTTGCCTCCAAAATAATATAAATGTTTTAAAATGTCCGTTGTTCCTCTTAATAAAGAAACTTCAGCCAGATCACTAAATGTTTAATAAGACAGTCAGACAGGAAAAGCAGCTAATTCTTGTTTATTAAAGCAGGAGAGTTCAAATAAAGGAACATTTTCATCACAGACTGAATGCTGAATTCACTACCAACACTTTAACTCTTCTCTGTGACCATCTGAGCTTCAGTGTCGGACAAGTCTGGATATTCTTCACCAACAATCAATAAATGATTTTAGTAATAAAGTAATGTCTCCACAGAGAGAAGAAGAGGAGTCATGCTTCTGTGGAGGAGCCGAGTCCATATTCAGAAAAGACCTCGACTGCAGACGAGTCAGACCAGAACAAGACCTGGACCTCAGACAGCCCGTCAGACCAGCACTGTCAAAGTAAGACTGTAGATGGACTGCTGATGTCTTCATGTCTGTAAACTTGTTGTTTTAATATCCTGACTATTGTTGTGACAACTGTTTAAGATCTTCTCATCATACATATCTGCTCTGCATCACTTGTACCTTTGTTCTCCTTTGAGAGAAAATCTGAACCCGAGAAAGAAAATAATGTTATAGTTTGTATGTTTTGTTTTTATGATAGCACTCCGTCTTTGCATCAACCAATCAGAATGATGTTTGTTCTCCATCTGCATAGATGAAGATGGAGAACTATTATCTCTGTAAAGCAACACATCCTGTTCTATCCCAGACAGACAGACACACTGATGAAAGGGGAGTTATCTTCTTGTCATTGTCGTATAACAATACATGCTCATGGGGATCTCTTGTTGGGTCTCTAAATTATAGGAGTACGGTCTAAACCTGCTCTATATGAAAAGCATCTTAAGATACTTCTGTTATGATTTGACGCTATATAAACATAAACTGAACTGAACTGAACTGAACAGGAGCCACAGACTTTGAACAACATTATCTTTCCTGCTACAGTCTCTCCTTCTCTGAACTTACAAACACACGTCTGTCCTGCAGAGCGACACGTTGAAACACTATTAAAAATAATATAGAAATCACGTTGACGTTAGTTTAGACTTCAGAAGAGGGAAGATGACTTTATAACCTTTACTTCTTTATATGTTCTTATATTGATTATTTTCATATTGGCATTAGAAATAATGAGTTTCTTTGTTTTGTCTTAAACTTTGTTTCTCTCTTTCAGCAGATAGAGGTCTGCAGGAGGTTGTAGATGAACATAAGATCAGTCTGAATAGAGGTCTGCAGGAGGTTGTAGATGAACATAAGATCAGTCTGAGGAGGAGATGTGAATGTGTGACTGAAGGAAGTGATGAAACAGGAAGTGGAACCCTCCTCAAAGAGATCTACACTGAGCTCTACATCACAGAGGGACAGAGTGAAGAGGTTAATACCCAACATGAGGTGAGGCAGCTTGAGACAGCTTCCAAGAAGGAGACCCTCCATGACGTTCCAATCAAGTGCCAGGACATCTTTAAAGCCTTACCTGACCAACAGAGACACATCAGAGTCGTTCTGACGAACGGCGTCGCTGGCATTGGAAAAACCTTCTCAGTGCAGAAGTTCACTCTGGACTGGGCAGAGGGCTTGGAGAACCAAGATGTCAGTCTGGTGGTTCTGCTTTCGTTCAGGGAGCTGAACTTGATCAGAGATGAGCAGTACAGTCTTCTCATGCTGCTCCATGTTTTCCATCCAACATTACAGAAGGTCACAGCAGAGAAGCTCGCTGTCTGTAAAGTTCTGTTCATCTTTGACGGCCTGGATGAAAGCAGACTTTCACTGGATTTTCCACAACAACGAGGTTGTGTCTGATGTCACCCAGAAGTCATCAGTCAACGTGCTGTTGACAAACCTCATCCAGGGGAATCTGCTTCCCTCAGCTCTCGTCTGGATAACTTCCCGACCTGCAGCAGCCAATCAGATCCCTCCTGCATGTGTTGACAGGGTAACAGAAGTACGAGGCTTCATCACTGACGCCCAGAAGGAGGAGTACTTCAGGAGGAGAGTCAGTGATGAAGAGCTGTCCAGCAGAATCATCTCTACACATCAAGACATCCAGGAGCCTCCACATCATGTGTCTAATCCCAGTCTTCTGCTGGATCACTGCTACAGTTCTGGACCACATGTTGACTACAGACCAGAGAGGAGAGCTGCCCAAGACCCTGACTGACATGTACTCACACTTCCTGTTTGTTCAGACAAAGAGGAAGAAGCAGAAGTACGTGTGAGGGACATGAGACGAGTCCACAGGAGCTGATGGAGGCTGACAGGAAGTTCTTCTGACGCTGGGGAGGCTGGCGTTTGAACAGCTGGAGAAGGAAACATCATGTTCTACCAAGAAGACCTGGAGCGGTGTGATCTGGATGTCACAGAGGCCTCGGTGTACTCAGGAGTTTGTACAGAGATCTTCAAAAGAGAGATTGTGATCTTCCAGAAAACAGTCTACTGCTTTGTTCACCTGAGCATTCAGGAGTTTCTGGCTGCAGTCTACATGTTCCACTGTTTCACAAACAGCAACACAGAGGTACTGAAGGACTTCCTGGGAGAAAGATATGTTCATTCAACCCTGGATGACTTCCTGAAGAGAGCCATGGTGAAATCCCTTGAAAGTAAAAATGGCCACCTGGACCTGTTTGTTCGCTTCCTTCATGGCCTCTCTCTGGAGTCCAACCAGAAGCTCTTAGGAGTCTGCAGGGTCGACAGACAACAGTCCAGAAATCATCCAGGGAGAATCATCAACAACCTGAAGGAGATGAACAGAGTTAATACCTCTCCTGACAGAAGCATCAACATCTTCCACTGTCTGACGGAGATGAACGACACCTCGGTACATCAGGAGATCCAAGAGTTCCTGAAGTCAGAGAACAGATCAGAGAAGGAACTCTCTGTGTTCCAGTGCTCAGCTCTGGCCTACATACTGCAGATGTCAGAGGAGGTTCTGGATGAGTTGGACCTGAACAAGTACAAGACATCAGAGGAGGGACGACGGAGACTGATTCCAGCTGTGAGGAACTGCAGAAAAGCTGTGTAAGTCCAGATGTGATTAACTTTATAGATCAGTGTAGATTAGTAGTTTAGTTATTAAAATATACACCACTATAAATTATTCTTAAATATAATATTCTTTATAGGTGTTCCACGTGTTTATTACATAAATATGTCAGTTGTATTTTGTCACAGATGTTTCTTGAGCTGTTTCAAATGTTGAGTTAAAACAAACCACTTCACACTCGACATTGTGCTCGTTGGTCCTGAACAACACACCTGCCATCCAAACAAATACCTAGAAAACGATAATAAATTCAGATTAAGTCTGAGAAGTTGATGAAAGAAAAGCTGCTAAATCAGGAAGACACCACAGTAACTGTAGAAAGTAAAATAATACTTTAAAACGTTACAGAGGACACACGGTAAAATAACACTTAACACGTTACAGAGACACGCGGTAAAATAACACTTTAACACGTTACAGAGACACACGGTAAAATAATACTTTAACACGTTACAGAGACACACGGTAAAATAATTACTTTAACACGTTACAGAGACACGGTTACAATAACACTTAACACGTTACAGAGACACACGGTAAAATAACACTTTAACATGTTACAGAGACACACGGTAAATAACACTTTAACATGGTTACAGAGACACACGGTAAAATAATACTTTAACACGTTACAGAGACACACGGTAAAATAACACTTTAACACGTTTACAGAGGACACACGGTAAAATAACACTTTAACACGTTACAGAGACACACGGTAAAATAAACACTTTAACACGTTACAGAGACACACGGTAAAATAATACTTTAACACTGTTACAGAGGACACACGGTAAAATAATACTTTAACACGTTACAGAGACACACGGTAAAATAACTACTTTAACACGTTACAGAGACACACAGGTAAAATAATACTTTAACACAAGCTCTTTGGTGGATTATGTGTTCTTCAGGAGATGCTTGGACAGATTCAGAAAAGATGGAAATACACAGCTTCCACCAATAACAGCGGTCTGATGAATATATAACATCAGAATGGTAGAATTTCAGACTTTTTAAGAGATCTTATACACACCAAAGATCAATGTTGTGTTTTTAATGCTGAAACACTGATAACATCTTTCTGATGACATTATGTTGAAAATAATGCAACCTTATTGGTTCATTTAATTGTGTTTGTGAGCTGAATACGTTTGATGCTCAGAAAAGAGTGTTAATGACAAAACTTCATGCAGTCATCAAAATATCTAATTATATGAATGTTTGATTATGTACAGGTCTAATATTATTACACGATTTGTTTCATTTCTCTACCGTTTGGCAGCAGTCAGTGAATTTTCCCATTTATGGACGTGAACCTGAAAGCAGCAGGTAGCTAGCAAAGAGAGGTCATCTTTATCAACTGTATTATTATTACTATTCACTGAGTTTTAAAAATGCTTTTCTAATCAAGAAGGCCTCATGCTAACTTTGTGGAGACAGACCTGGGATCAGATCTCACTGACAGACTGGACATTAGGGAAGCCTCAATGTAACTACATGTTCTCTCTCTTCATCTGCAAGATTAAAGAAAAACAAAGATTAAAAATCTGCAGGTTTGAGAGAGAGTGATGAGAATTATTGTTTCATGTCAAACAGTGAGATAAGATTAGCTGAACCACTGATGTGAGGAGCAAATGTTAATCAAGAGAAGTATATATCAAACTGTTTAGTCATCAAATGCATGAAGTAAATATAAACTGTCCTCTTTCATAATAACATATTTTGTCATTTTTGTGTCATGACAGACTTTCTTGCTATGGACTCTCAGATACTCACTGGGAAGTTGTGTCCTCAGCTCTGAAGTCCAACCCCTCCCATCTGAGAGAGCTGGCACCTGAGTGGACAACACGACCTGAAGGATTCAGGAGTGAAGCTGCTCTCTGCTGGACTGGAGAGTCCAAACTGTAGACTGGAGACTCTGAGGTCAGTTCACTGACTGTAGTTTATGTAGTTTGTACACACACTCTCTACACACACAGCAGAAGCTTCAGTTGGTTGCAATCTCCTTACGTCACCGCTAGATACCGCCAGATCCTACACACTGGACCTTTAACCACAGACCTTATTTCAGACATCTAACTAAAAACCCATTGACCTCCAGACGAGGGAACAGGAAGTGCTAAAATGCTAACTCATCTCTGGGTTTTAGGACTCATTCCTGTAACTCTCTATTTGAACATGTCTAAAGGTGCAGCACTCTTCAACAAACACGTATTGCACCAACTTAAAGGCATATAAGTGATGATTATGAACGACACCATCTAATCAGAGGTTTCTATGGTTCTAAGTTATTCCCACGTTCTTGTTGACAGCAGATCTAACTGTGCTCTGTTTTCATGTCAGCATTGTCTAATTATTTGAAGCCACAGACATTTAGATTGCATCAAAAATCAAATAAATATTCTGCATCAGAAACATCTTTGCAGGTTCATATTTTTCTCAAGTCTATCTGAATACAATACTCACATGTTCATATGTACATTCAAAGAGTTATTGATGTCTGTCATCATTCCTTCTGTCTGCGAAGCAATCCCCGTATAACCTGAGTGTTACGAGATGAGGACTAAATCCACCGTCTTGTTCTGTGTAAAATGACCTGTAAAGTTGATCTTAAACTAATCGGAGGCTTCAGCAGTCTGAGTTAGACGTATTAGGGCTGGGTGACTTGGACAAAATTAAATATCACAATATTTTTGACCAAATACTTCGATATCGATATTGCGACGATATTGTAGGATTGACCATTGGTGATTTCACAAATTATTTACACAATGAGATTTTTGATAAATAATCATCAGTAATGTGGATCTCATGACGAAGTGTAAATGACAAATAATAGAACAGCTAGAACAGTCTGGTAAGTTCAGATAATTACATCCCTTTATTGAAATGTAGCCTTTAAAACCAGGAAAAGACGACACTGATGCCATATCACGATAAAACAATATCCAAAATCTAAGATGATATCTCGTCTCATATCACGATATTGATATAATATGGATATATTGCCCAGCCTTAGTATGTATCCAGTCAGTATGTTGTGTTTGACCGTTTCCTTGTTGAGCTGCAGGAGGATTAGTAACTCAAAGAGGGAATTTGGTACTAAACAGTCTGTAACTTTGGTAAACACTAGGGGCGGGAAAAAAATCAATTCACCTTTGTGTCGCAATTTTTTCTTTACAGTTTAGAAATAGATTTTTTAATGCCAGAATCAATATATTTGCTCCATTTGAGTCTATGTGGAGGTAGAAGGAAGTTACCGCTTTTATTGTTGTAGTCTGAGTAACGTGACTTCATATCTGTTCCAACCAAAACAAACCGCAGCGAGCCGAAATGAGAAAGTCTAAAACGTTGGAGGGTCAGCGTGGATACGACCTGCACCCTCACATGTTAAATCCAGCGTGGTAAACACTACACATCCAGTAAAGGATGGAAACACTTTGGGTTTCACACATTGACAGGAAAAGCAGAGCTAGACATCACGGCCTAAAGCTGCATGCTAACTCTGTCACGGACAGGAAACGTTATCGTATCGCGGTAACGTGGCGGTCGAGCCGGCCGTCGCTCTCATCTCCGTGGTCAAATGGGCCGACGCTACAACTGTAGAGCACCCAGATACTGACATTTATGTTAAATGTATTTAGCCTTTGATTTTTGGGTTTTGCTGGAAAAAATGTAATAAATACTTCCTGACAATGACTGATATATTTGACTTCAGGACATCTCTGACTACATACATGCTGGAAATCAAACAATTTTACTGGATTCATTTAGATATTTTCCAAATTAAAAGCCCGTAGAAGTGTATGATTCAACTTTTTCCCATGGTCTAGTGTTAAAAAAAGTTAACAAAAATAGCAATAAATTGTAATATCGAATCACAATACTTAAAAATCACAATACATATTGAATCAGGAGATAGTTGAATCGACCCAGCCCTAGTAAACACTCACTTGATTTGTCGGACTCAGACTGCTGAATCTTCATATTAGTTTCAGTTGAACTTTTGAAGTCATTTCTTACAGTGTAGTTGTGTTATGAAGGGACCACTTCACAGGAGGAATGATTACTGCCACCAATAACTCTTTTTAATGTACATATGACATGTGGCTGTTGTTTATAGACACACTTGAACAAATGTGGACCTTTCCTGTAAATGACATAAACCTGCTAAGCTCCCAGATACAGTGAGAAGAAGGCCATGTAATAAATGAAGTAATGAAGTCCAACAAGTCTGATTTGATATTGATCCTCTAATTCCAGACTTGACAGAGATCAGCAGCATGTTATTGATGTGTGTTGACATGAACAGGTGTATGAATGTTGTGGTAACATCTGGATGATGTCTGTAGAAGGCTGACATTATGATGATCCACAATAACACAATGACAAAGTCACTCTACTCATTTTAGGGAAAAGATCATTGATTAGGACATAGTGATGTTGAGCTACACATTTAAAACCTGAACACATCTGACTGGATTATAAAGTGATTTTATCTTCATCATTTATTCTTTATTCAGATTGTGGAGCTGCAGGTTGTCAAAGATCAGCTGTGCTTCTCTGGCCTCAGCTCTGAAGTCCAACCCCTCCCATCTGAGAGAGCTGGATCTGGGCTACAACGACCTGAAGGATTCAGATGTGAAGCTGCTGTCTGATCTTGTGGAGAGTCCACACTGTAGACTGGAGACTCTGGAGTAAGTAGAGGGTCGGAGTCGGTCCATGCTGGTTTCAGCAGTATTGTTGTGATGCGTTTCCTCTGTTAAGCTGTGAGAGGAGAACGGTGACACACAGAGAGAGAGAGAACAGTCAGCCAATCAGATCAGCCAGAAGCTTGTTGTGATCATGTGTTAGAGTTGATGTGAAGAAGATGTTGTTGTTGTGTTCATGTCTCCAGGAAAAACACTGAGTATCTTAATGCTAAAGTCCATTTTCTTCTTCAGTGGTTTAGTCCATTGACTGTGGCAGAGCATTGTTGAGCTACACATTTAAAACCTTCATATATCACAACACCTGACTTCATCATGTTAAAATAAATTATAAAAAAACATAAATATGAAGAATAAATAAATAATCTCTATTTCAGCTATCAGACAATAACAAATATATTCACTATTTACTTTTTCTATAAATGTTATGAAGCTTTATGATTCTTTTACTGACTGAAGAGTTTAAACTGAAGATGCTTTGATTTTATGACTCCACTATTCCTAAAATATATATTGTAGATGAGTTTTGTTCACATTTCCCCAAAATCCATCCTGACATATTTGACATCTTTAGAAACTTTGAGATCTTGAGTTGAATCTTGAATCAGTTTCTGTGGTTTTTATTTGTGTTTGGCTGCTCAACATGAGTTTGTATAGATGGATCCACTGGTGGAGCTGTCAGAGTTTAAGAGGTGAAGTCACTACGTCTTTATTGAAGTAGCAGCACGTTGTCATTAATATTAATGAGAGCTCTGTTTCACTGTTTGTGTTTAACAGTTTTTAACCTGCATCCTTTTGGCTTCAGGTGTTTAGAGTTTACATTTTATAAACTTCTACGTTCTAAACCTTCTTCAGCTCTGAACACATTATTAAACAATGAATGATTTCAAGCAGGAACGTTGTCTTCTAAACTTACATCATTTATTTTTTATTCAGATTGTGGAGGTGCAGTTTGTCAGAGATCAGCTGTGCTTCTCTGACCTCAGCTCTGAAGTCCAACCCCTCCCATCTGAGAGAGCTGGATCTGAGCCTCAACGACCTGAAGGATTCAGGAGTGAAGCTCCTGTGTGGTTTTCTGGAGAGTCCACACTGTAGACTGGAGACTCTGGGGTCAGTTCACTGACTCTCTGTTACTGTTAGATATCTTATATGTTTAATTAACAATTGAACCTGATTTATGTACAAACATAACTTCCATCCATAAAGTTGTTAATGTCCTTTTCTTCATATTTTCATGTTTCTTGAACTAAATTCAGTCTGCAGTCACTAAAGACTTGTGTTTCTTAAAGAAAGTGTAGAAAATGTCCACTGTTAGTTGTTAAAGTAAATGAATGTTTATCATTGTTGGTAAATGGTCACATCTGGATACAGAAGATCCTCTGAACTAATATTGGTTCTAAATTGATCAAGTTTACTTCATGAAGTAGAAATATTTCTCTGGTTTCTGTTTGTTTCAACGTGTTCCACAAATAATGTCTGATCATTGATATTGATCCTTCAGCACACACACATAGATGAACACAGAGATCAGCAGCATGTTATTGATGTGTGTTGACATGAACAGGTGTATGAATGTTGATGTGACATTTGGATGATGAACACATCTGATTGGATTATAAAGTGATTTTTATCTTCATCATTTATTCTTTATTCAGATTGAGTGACTGCAGTTTGACAAAGATCAGCTGTGCTTCTCTGGCCTCAGCTCTGAAGTCCAACCCCTCCCATCTGAGAGAGCTGGATCTGAGTGACAACAACCTGGAGGATTCAGATGTGAAGCTGCTGTCTGATCTGGTGGAGAGTCCACACTGTAGACTGGAGACTCTGAGGTCAGTAGAGGGTCGGAGTCGGTCCATGCTGGTTTCAGCAGTATTGTTGTGATGTGTTTCCTCCGTTAAGCTGTGAGAGGAGAACGGTGACACACAGAGAGAGAACAGTCAGCCAATCAGATCAGCCAGAAGCTTGTTGTGATCATGTGTTAGAGTTGATGTGAAGAAGATGTTGTTGTTGTGTTCATGTCTCCAGGAAATAAAGCTGGATTACAGCTGACAGCATCACAACATGTATAGAGACAGTGGTCCTCATCCATCAAACTGTCGTACCATCAACTCTGATCAGAAAGTCTTTGTTCTCTCATTGATCAGTTCATCTCTGTCACAGCTCTGAGATCAGTCTGACTGAAGCCTCAGATCACTGGCTCTTATTTCATAGAACCGTGGTTACATTTAGTAACCATGATGTGGTCTGCCCATAGAGCTATTAAAGGAGGGTAACGGGATGAGGGTGTGGAGGTTTAGTGTCTTCATTAACTCGTTCCAGTCACTAGGAGCAGCACACTGGAATGAGTGAGGACCAGAGGAGGTGCAGACTTTAGGAACGACCACACTGATGAATTAGCTAGAAGATAAATTGCGGTTCCTGTTGGAGATATTGAGTAGTGAGCGGAGATATGGAGGTTGGTTCTGCTAATGATAGTTTTATAAATGAACTGTGTGCTGCATCAGTGACTGACAGCTGATGAAGGGAGTCTCTGTAAACACTGATTCATGACTTCTGTTCTCTTCTTCTCTCAACAGATGGGAGTGATCTCCGTCAGAGTGAGTGATCAGAAAGTGGATGTGTTGAGAGGATCAGCCGTGTCCTGATGATCCACAGAGGTTCACCACCTGGACCTGCATCTGATTTTGTCTTTTTTTATTCATTCATATATTCTGAACCCAAAGTGCCTCTGCAGAATAGTTCAGTTCATGACAACATAACTGTAGATGAACACATTTAAATAGATCTTTCTGCTCTGCTTTGTGTCGCAGCTCCACCCTGTGGAACGATGGAGTTTTGCTGTTTACTTCCACATATTTCTAAATAAGTTAATAAAGTTACCCTATTAAAACCAAGCCCTCAGGAAGAGCGTCTGCATATGACATGATAACTGACTGATAGGTAAACATGACACAGGTAGATGTGATTACTGTGGACAAGAGGAAACGGTGGAGCATGTCATGTTGCATTGTGGGAGATATGAGGAAGAAAGAAGGCCTCAAAGAGATTAAAGTACACTTTGATTTAATAGATATTTGTAATGGAAAATGACATTGTATGTAATGATGTCTCTTTATGCAACAGTGGAGAGTTCCTGTCTGTGTGCTCTTCGTCTCATGTAGTGGGAAAGTACTGAGTGTTGACTTTTACTGGGACACTGTCTGAGTAAAACAACTCCTTTTCTCACAGTCCCTGTTGTAGATTTCTATATAATCACATTGTAATAATCTCCTGCAGTGCACTCTTCTGCAGACTTTGTGTGACTCTGTATAACCAGTGCCTCTTCTTGCAAGAATAAAATACAACAAAGACATTTCATCTGTTTGAGATCCTTATTTCAACGTTCATTAGGACTCATCTCGGAATATTGACAGAATTTCCATTACATATTCTACAAAAGAACTCACTAAATGAGTGTTATAGAACATTATTTCAGTATCTTAGACAAATTAATATGATTGGAAAAATATGAGGTTGTTTGTTTTCCTTTTTTCTTTTTCTTTGATTTTGATTTTCTTTGTTTTTTTGGGATATAGTAAATATTAGTAATTATTTATTTAATTTTATTTATTTATTTTATTTATTTTTTCCTGCCAATCTACTGCTCCACACTCCAGTCCAGTAGGTGGCGGTAATGCACCAAATCGTTGTTTGCCAACCACCAATAAAGCTCAAAGAAGAAGAAGAAGATAACCAACAGTGAACTCTTCTCTTCTCTGCAGCATGTCTTCAGGAAGGCCAGCTTGACTATTTTCTGTCATTTTGACCAGAAAGTGACTTTTTGTAGTTGATGCTGCAGCCTTTAACCTTTAACCTTTGACCTCTAACCAGCATGGATGAGAACACTTTAAAGCAGCTGGTGAAGCTCACTCAGGATGGACAGGTTGACTCTCTGCAGAGACTGATCAGCACCTCTGAGGTTCAGTCTGTCAGCAGGAGACACTTTGGTCGGTCTGGGGACACCCTGCTGCACTATGCTGCCAGGAGAGGACACCTGGACATGCTGCAGTATCTCATAAAGCAGGTGTGCATGGATGTGGAGCTGCACAACAACGACTACAAGAGGCCTCTGCACGAAGCTGCTTCCATGAGCCACCAGGCCTGTGTTAGCTACCTGCTGCAGGAAGGAGCCAACGTGGACAGTCTGAAGAAAGCTGACTGGTGAGGATGATTAATGCATGTTAAACCAGGGAGCAGATGATAGAAAAGAAATGTTGTGTATGCATGCAGCGCCCTCTGTTGGCTTTAAATATGCCTTATTTTGCTGTGTGCATCAGCTGAACCTCATCATGCAGCAGACAACATCACACATCCCCAGAGACTCAGGGGGCTTTGTGAGGACGCTTGAAGACGAGGCTTTCTGTGTTTTCCTGACATTGTTCCATAAGATCATGCCACAGGTGGACATGCTTTTCAACCAGCTGCAGAAGAGGAACATGGACCCTGTCTTCATCAGAGCACTGGTCCAGAGGTTCACAGACAGCATGCTAACCATCAGATAAATAACTCCCAGATATTTACTATTAGCTGATAAAGCTGTTGTTAGAAAGATGAGTTGCTCACTTCCAACAGTCTGTAAAAGCCTGAATGTGCCTTGTCATCAAAGTGAATGAACATCATAGAAAAGCACATCACAATAATATCTGTTTAGAAGTTTAAAAAGGAAAGAGACAATCAGAGTTGGATAATAATGCAGGTAAAGTAGTTATTAAACACAATCCACCAGGTCAGCTTCTAGAAGAGGCCTAGTTGTTATTGAAGATGAATTTAATTGTTATGCAGACTATACGCAGGCTAAATGCACAGCAGAATAACACTACATTGCATCTGGATCATGAATGTAATATAAAAAAGTGAATTATATAACCATACTGTAAACAACAGTGAGTATATTGCAAAAGTCAGCTCCTTCATATTTAATATGTTTGATGTCAAATAAACAAACAGAACTGATTAACATGCGTACTCTAGATTTTATATTCACTAATCATGTCCGTACAGGAGGATTCCAGTTTCATGTGTGACTCTGCCAGTTTTCACGTTACATGACTGAACACAGACACATAAAGTCGCCCCGTGGAGCTTCTTCCCTCAGAAATCCGTGTTGAAGCGGTCGTTCTCACCACCGTTCATGTTCTGTTGTTCCTGCTGGAGCTGCTTTCTGCCAGCAGATGTCACCGTTCCCTCTGTTTTAGCACAAAGGAGGTTTATCAGAATGGATGCAGTGAACACTGAACTGATGCTGTGAATGCTTTCTTCCTGACTGACTTGGTGTTGTAAAGGTTAAGTGTCATCATGATGTAGTTAAACTGGATTTAAAATGATGGAAACTGGATTTGAAATTAAACTCGGCACACAAGTTTCACAAACGTCCACTTGGACTCAAGTATGACCTGATTAGAGTTTGGTGGTCAAAGGTCAAAGGTCATGATGAAATGATGAAGTGATGACATTTTGGACAGACGTGGATGTAAACTGTAACTTGACTGGTTGGGGGAGGCAGACAACCGTGAGGCGGGAATTCTAGTTTCTTTCTTTTTGAAGACAAAACAAGTTTATTTATTCCATCAATGTTTAAGTATTTTGAGTTAACTCATTTTAAAATAAGTTCTCTAACTTTGTGATATCAACAAAGAAACGTAGCTAACGTTAGTGTTAACGGACACTTTCACTTTTTAAAACTTCAACATGTTTCTGTGGTTTTCTGTCCACATTTTAAGATGAACTAATATCTGTTACTGCTCTGGACAGTGAACTCATCATCGTAGTAAAGATGAGACTGCAGAAGTGAGCAGAAGAACTACTGACATGAGTGATGACATCGAATACCAACTTCTGGAAGGAATAAAGGCAAGCCCATACTTTGCCATACAGCTGGACGAGTCGACTGACGTTAGCAATGCCGCTTTATTGTTCGTTTTTGTAAGATACTGCAAGGACAGTAATCTTCACGAGGATCTATTGTTTTGCAAGGAGCTTCCAACAAGAACAACGGCAGATCATGTAATGCGCTGCCTTGATGATTACTTCACCGAAAAAGTTCTTGATTGGAAATACTGTACAGGTGTTTGCACAGACGGCGCTGCATCAATGACGGGAAGACATCGTGGTGTTGTCAAACAGATCCAGGAGAGGACGCACTGTTTCTTACATCGGGAAAGTCTAGCTACAAAGCAGATGTCACCAGAACTGCATGAAGTCATGAACGTGGCTGTGAAAACTGTTAACTATATTAAGAAAAATGCACTCAACTCAAGGTGTTTTGCTGCTTTGTGTGAAAGACTTGATGCAGATCATTTGCAGATCTGTTGTACCACAGTGAAGTAAGGTGGCTTTCAAGGGGACATGTGCTTAATCGCCTTTTTGAACTGAGAGAAGAAGTGCACACATTTGTGGAAGAGCAGCACTCCCCTCTTGCTGAGCATTACACTGATGGGAACTTTTGTGCAAAACTGGCCTACTTATCAGATCTATCTGACCAGTTAAATCAGCTCAATATATCAATGCAAGGCAGAAACAGCACAGACAAAATTGAGGGCTTCAAGAAAAAATGTATTCTGTGGAACAGAAGAGTCAAGGAGGGACGATTTGACGTGTTTTCACTCCTCAGTGAAACTTTGGAAGCCACTCCTCATGTCAACATATCCAGTGTTATAACCCAGCATTTGACTCAGTTGTCAGGAAAGTTTACAGACTACTTCCCAGAAGATGCACGAGATGGAAACCTTTGGATTTTGGACCCTTTCTCTGTGGATCCTGCTTCAGAAGACATAGCTCTCTCCACTGTGTTGGAAAATGAACTGATGGAACTATCAGCAGACAGCAGCCTGAAGCTTCAGCTCACACAAGTAGACCTTGCTTCATTCTGGATACTGGCTACCAGTCAATATCCCTCTCTGTCAAAACGGGCAATCAAATTTCTGTTGCCTTTCACCACCACCTATTTATGTGAGTCAGGGTTTTCCATTGTGACTGTCACCAAATCAAAGGCAAGGAACAAACTGAAAGCAACTTTGAATGCTACTCTGCGTGTCAGCCTCTCACCCATCCCACCACCACTTCATCTCATCATCTCCCAGAGGCAAGCCCAAGTGTCTCACTGAGGGTAAGCAGAATATGTATTTTGGTCATTACAGCTGACAGTGGCATAACACATATCTACAGCCCACTTTATTATCTGTTGTATAAACATGTTAGGTTTTGTACTCATTTATTTGGGAAGGTGGTCCTCGGAAATGTTTTGACAATCACAAGTGGGCCTTCAGTTGCAAAAGGTTGAGAACCCCTGTTCTAGTAGACGTTACAGTCCCAGTAGCTCCAGTTTGTGCCTCTCATGTCTGACCTTTAAACTCCAGTCACAGAGCTAAGCAGACTATTCTCTGATAAAGTCCTTCATCAGCAACACTTAGAGCTGTTTTAAAGACTCCACAAAGACTCTTCTGAACATCTGCTGCTAAATAAAAACACATTTTAATCACTTTACCAAGTTGTGATTGTATTTCTAAATCCAGCACGTCCTTGCTCTTTTTCTGTAAAACACAGTGAAACGTTCAACCTTTAGTATGATATCAGAAGAAACATCAAGATCAAGAAATGTAACTCATATGATGATATAATACATTTTAAAATTGTGCTTCACATTGTACTAACTGAGCAATAAGATGTGTCATCTCTGGCTACCATCTGTGTTTGGATTATGAAAAAGAGTTGCACAGTTGCAACGCAGGAAAACGGCTGAAATTATTTTTTTATTGTGCAACAGACAGAATAATTTTTCATCCTGATATTCAGAAGAATTTTATTTGTATAAATCTGTAAAAGAAAACAGAACAGAAAAAACTACTTCAGTTTTATACTAAATAGATTTATGAACATGATTTAAAGATGAAGCTGAGATCTCTCCATTCCTACACCACCATGTTCTTGTTTGGTTGCTTCGGCTGTGTTACTAGATCAGGTTTTACACCCTTCATTCACCACACAACCACTCATCCATCTGCTGACACACTGATCACACTGATTCATTCATTCATGCATTGATTGGTTATTGTATGTTTAATAATAAACTTGTACACCTCTCTTGTCATGGCTCATGAGCCGGGTCATGACACTCATAAACACATCACATTAAAAAGCACACACACACACACACACACACACACACTCAGACACACATGCACGATCAGATGAACTCACCTGATTTCCTGTAAATGGAGAGGGGAGGAGCCCCACCAACCAGTTGATCCAGGTACATGAACAGGAAGAGAAGCCTCTCTCTTAAAGTGTTTGACTCCATTTAGAGTCAACGGAGCAGAAGACTGAAGACTGAAGACTGAAGACTGAAGCAGGGTGAGTGTTAATCCAACATTGTATTACTTCCCTCTCAAAGTGTCTGAGTCAGTTTCCTCCCTGTGGACTGTAGAGGAGAGAAATGTTAGAATGAACTCAACAGTTTGATTCTTCTGTGAACACAAAGTCATGACTGGCTGAATAATCCTCATTAAAGCTGCTGTAAGCCAAGAAAACAAGCAGAGAGGTAAAGAGAAGTGACCAGGTGGAGCGCTGGCTGGTTTATTATACTGTATACTGTGTGTGTTACTTCCTGTTCTCTCAGCCTGTGACTCTAGAACAAACTTGTTTCCGTTACATGCTACTTACTTTTTTTTTTTATCAGAAAACACGTTTTATTTGTGATATTTACTGGAAATAACATACGATATAGCCAAGAGCAAGAAGGTTGTTATCTAGTGATCTTCTCCAGCCAACTGCCACCTTATTATGGTTTCTGTAGTGAAATGAGGAGGTACTGGAGGCTACAGATAACTCCTTAGTAGTGAAATGAGGAGGTACTGGAGGCTACAGATAACTCCTTAGTAGTGAAATGAGGAGGTACTGGAGGCTACAGATAACTCCTTAGTAGTGAAATGAGGAGATTCTGGAGGCTACAGATAACTCCGGCACGCCCTGCGTCTTGCCAGGGTCAAAATGAGCACACACACGGGTGCCGAGATAAACAGGCAGTTAAACAACACATTAATCTAACAGTCTGACTGATTTCTTCATAACTATAATTTAAGTTAATAAAGACTAAATGTGGATGTTTCTCACCAGTTGTTGTCCCTGCTCAGCCTGCTGTAGTGTAACATTAGTCCATTGTTTTATTCCACAATACTGAACAGAATAATCCAAACAGGTAGAAGAAGTAAGATGTGAGAGGAGCACAGGATGCTTTTTACTCTCTTGGTCCTAATTGTGCTTTAATGCACCAGGTCTGTAGGTCTACTTTCTCTCATTTTTTTCTATTGAGCTAGATTAAAAAAAACCAAAAAAAAACAAACACGCCAACAGAGCGGATCAAAACGAGGCTTCTTACTGAAATATTGTAGTGACGGCTCATATTCCCCAGAGTTTCCATAGTTGTCTCTTTGTGCTGTGTGTTCGTGTTTTATTTGAACCATTAGTGAGGTGGCTGTTATATTTTTTGACAGGTAGATCGTAATAAAGTTTCACTAGTGAACTTTATTACATATAACTGCGAGCGTCAATGCCTGTGCTGAAAGTGTCAGTAATCAAGTTCATATTTTCATTTACATCCAGGACAACTGACCCGGTTTTCTCGGCTCATTTTATCTAAACTAATCAGCCGTTCCTCTCAATATGAGTGAGAGGAAAAAATAGGAACCGTGTATCCGATAGAAGTTCAGACAAAACGTCACGCCGCGCTGTGCAGCGCCGTGCTGCTGTGCAGCGCCGTGCTGCTGTGCAGTGAAGGAACTGGCCTTCTACCTCCGAGAGGTCAAGGCCCAGTTACGTGCTGGTTAATCTTGTGTGACAAAGAGAATTTCCAAACAGATGAGTTAAAGCATAATGATTCAATTTATTCCGAACAATCAATGTTGCATAAGTAAAAATAAAAGAGTTTACAGATATCTGGATCCAACCTACGTGTCCCTGACAACATACAGTGCATGGGTCAGTTCGCGAAGTCTGAACCCCGAGCTATCCCTGATCCAGCCTATTCATGGTTTACACAATATTAATATTCATGAGCTTATGGCACGTGATGTTTCTGCTGCATGTCTTCTTCTTTGTTATCTCCTTCTGGCTCCTTCCTCTCTTTGACCTTGCAAAAGAAGAACAGCACCTGCCTCCTCTCTTTCCTCACAATCACTCTATTCATAACAAATCCAACAGTCAGGTTACTGTAAGCACTTTTGTACATAATAAATCCAACAGCAGCGCTGTGTGGCTCGTGGCCAGTTAGGACCCTCCAATAGAAAACAACGTAATCAAGCCCAAGGACATGTCCTAGTTGTTTCCTAAATGCAAAACTATCACTGTTTTGTGCTTTATTTTGCATTGCAGCGTTAAGTCCTTCCATTACCAAACTGAATGACTTAATTTTACTAATAGCTTAGCTGTTATTTCAGTTTATTTTTTTGTCAGGAGAGAATTCAGCTGAGGGGGCACAGTGACCTTTTTGGACGGGCCTGGTCCCCCATGGCCCGCCCCTAACGCCGACGCTGCTGTGTGTGTGTGTGTGTGTGCGTGTGCGTGTGTGTGTTACTTCCTGTTCTCTTAACTTGTTTCCGTTACATGCTCACAGTCAGTGTTTCTGTTTGACCTCTCAGACTGACTTCAGATCAGAAGATGGAGGAAGAGGAGGACAGAGCAGAGTCTCTAGTCTCCGGCTGTCTGTCTATGAAGAGTGATCAGTCTAAAGGTCTTCCTCTGATCTTCAGTAATGAACCTGGACCCTCAGAGTCAAAGTAAGAGAGCTGCTACTAACTCATTTATAGGACTCATTTTCTCTTTCCTCTATCAATTTTCTGTTGATTTTGTGTTTCTATTTTAAAATTTTTTAAATTTCTACTAAAATTTATTTGTTAACTGTCAACAAACACAAAGAGAATTAAAGCCCCCCCACTCCGTGGTGGATTGAAGCTCCAAACCTTTAAAGCACATTATTGACAGTAGCAGTAGTTTGTGTGTTTAGAGCTACTGAAATGTCTTTGTCATCAGAGAGTTTATCAAGGATTCATGTGATGTGATTCATGCTCTCAGACAGAGAGCAGAGTCTCCAGTACCCATCTGTCTGTCTATGAAGAGTGACCGGTCCATAGATGCTGCTGTTAACTTCAGTAATGAACCTGGACCCTCAGACACAAAGTAAGACAGCTGCTTTATTCAGATTTCTACACAAATGTATTTGCCAACTAAAATTTAACAGACTTCATCAAATAAACTCTTCCTCTTAGTATCTGTGACAGCTGTCAGTCACCTAGAGGAGATGTAATCTAACCTAAGAAAACAGCTACAAGCTTTTAAACCTCCTTATTGTCGACAGCAGCAGTAGTTTGTGTGTTTAGAGCGACCTTTATGACCTAAAAAGAGATTCATGTGATATGAAGTAAATCATCTTGATGTTTGCAGAGTTCAGTCCAGACCGAGAGCAGAGTCTCCAGTACCCAGCTGTCTGTCTATGAAGAGTGACCGGTCCATAGATGCTGCTGTGAACTTCAGTAATGAACCTGGACCCTCAGAGTCAAAGTAAGAGAGCTGCTACTAACTCATTTACATCACTCATTTTTCAGCTATCTCCGCCAATGTTTTCTGTTGATTTTGTTTGTATGTTAAAGTTTTTACTGAAGTTTATTTGCCAACTAAAATTTAACAAACTTCTTGTGACACAGACAAAGTTAAATCATTTGTGCCATCTTCCTCTTAGTATCTGTGACAGCTGTCAGTCACCTAGAAAAGATGTAATGTGATCAAATAGGACGGCTACAAACTTTTAAACCTCCTAATTATTGACAGTAGCAGTAGTTTGTGTGTTTAGAGCTAGTTAGATGGATTTAACATCAGAGAGTTTATCAAGGATTCATGTGATGTGAAGTAAATCATCTTGATGTTTGCAGAGTTCAGTCCAGACAGAGAGCAGAGTCTCCAGTACCCAGCTGTCTGTCTATGAAGAGTGACCGGTCCAAAGATGCTGCTGTGAACTTCAATGATGAACCTGAACCCTCAGAGTCAAAGTAAGAGACTGTTTCTACTGTAAGCTGACCTGATGGATGATGATGCATTGAGGATGAAGACTAAACGTTCTGCTAACAGATTTGTATTCCTCAACATGCAGCTTCATGTTGTACTAACTGAGCAAGAAGAAGAGTCATCTCTGGCTACCATCTATGTTTGGATTATGAAAAAGAGTTGCAACTCAGGAAAATGGCTTAAATTATTTATTATATGCAACAGACAATAGTTTTTTTCTTTCAGATGTTGAGAAGAATCTTAGTCATATAAGTCTGAAAAAGCACATTAGTATTTAATCACATTGATTTAAACATTAAAATGAGATAACATTTGACCAAAACTCATTTTAATTCAACCTGTTCAAGCTAAAAGAGATTCTCATGAACACTCCGTGTTATAAAGCTGATTTGTGTGATACACACGCCCTCATAGATAAACTCAAAGGTCAAAGGTTTCCTGTAGATGAATAACAGAGCAGAAGGATGAAGACTGTAGACTGAGGCAGGGTGAGTGTTAATCCAACAGTTTATTACTTTACTGCCAAAGTGTCTGAGTCCGTTTCCTCCCTGTGGACTGTAGAGGAGAGACATGTGACGCTGCCACCTTGTGGTTTCCCGGCGTGCCCTCACAGTATGAGGTCCATGAGCAAGTTGCAGTTCTTTTTCCTCCCATCATGTTATATAGCCTCCAGAATAATATCAATGATTTAAAAGAGACCAAAGAGAGCTGATTATGTCCTTTACTGATTCACAGTCACTTTGGGTAGTTTAGTTTGAGTTAGTTAGGTTTGAACTGAGGTTAGAAGTGGTCTAAATATTGAGGTAGACCAGCAGTCTGAGACACACAGCATGTAACTCTGGTGTTCCTTGTTAGAATAGATTAATATCAATGTTTTAAAAATGTCCGTTGTTCCTCTTTAATAAAGAAACTTCAGCCAGATCACTAAATGTTTAATAAGACAGTCAGACAGGAAAAGCAGATAATTCTAGTTTATTAAAGCAGGAGAGTTCAAATAAAGGAACATTTTCATCACAGACTGAATGCTGAATTCACTACCAACACTTTAACTCTTCTCTGTGACCATCTGAGCTTCAGTGTCGGACAAGTCTGGATATTCTTCACCAACAATCAACACATGATTTTAGTAATAAAGTAATGTCTCCACAGAGAGAAGAAGAGGAGTCATGCTTCTGTGGAGGAGCCGATGTCCAGATCCAGAACAATATGGGGAACTATTACATCACCGTTCTATCCCAGACAGACAGACACACTGATGAAAGGGGAGTTATCTTCTTGTCATTGTCGTATAACAATACATGCTCATGGAGGATCTCTTGTTGGGTCTCTAAATTATAGAGTACGGTCTAAACCTGCTCTTTATGAAAAGCATCTTATGATAACTTCTGTTATGATTTGATGCTATATAAACATAAATTGAACTGAACTGAACTGAACAGGAGCCACAGACTTTGAACAACATTATCTTTCCTGCTACAGTCTCCTTCTCTGACTTACAAACACACGTCTGGTCCTGCAGAGCGACACGTTGAAACACTATTAAAAATAAATATAGAAATCACGTTGACGTTAGTTTTGACTTCAAGAAGGGATGATGACTTTATAACCTTTACTTCTTTATATGTTCTTATATTGATTATTTTCATATTGGCATTAGAAATAATGAGTTTCTTTGTTTTGTCTTAAACTTTGTTTCTCTCTTTCAGCAGATAGAGGTCTGCAGGAGGTTGTAGATGAACATAAGATCAGTCTGAATAGAGGTCTGCAGGAGGTTGTAGATGAACATAAGATCAGTCTGAGGAGGACATGTGAACGTGTGACTGAAGGAAGTGATGAAACAGGAAGTGGAACCCTCCTCAACAGGATCTACACTGAGCTCTACATCACAGAGGGACAGAGTGAAGAGGTTAATACCCAACATGAGGTGAGGCAGCTTGAGACAGCGTCTAAGAAGAAGACCCTCCATGACGCTCCAATCAAGTGCCAGGACATCTTTAAAGCCTTACCTGACCAACAGGGACACATCAGAGTCGTTCTGACGAACGGCGTCGCTGGCGTTGGAAAAACCTTCTCAGTGCAGAAGTTCACTCTGGACTGGGCAGAGGGCTTGAAGAACCAAGATGTCAGTCTGGTGGTTCTGCTTTCGTTCAGGGAGCTGAACTTGATCAGAGATGAGCAGTACAGTCTTCTCATGCTGCTCCATGTTTTCCATCCAACATTACAGAAGGTCACAGCAGAGAAGCTCGCTGTCTGTAAAGTTCTGTTCATCTTTGACGGCCTGGATGAAAGCAGACTTTCACTGGATTTCAAGAACAAGAAGGTTGTGTCTGATGTCACCCAGAAGTCATCAGTCAACGTGCTGCTGACAAACCTCATCCAGGGGAATCTGCTTCCCTCAGCTCTCGTCTGGATAACTTCCCGACCTGCAGCAGCCAATCAGATCCCTCCTGCATGTGTTGACAGGGTAACAGAAGTACGAGGCTTCACTGACGCCCAGAAGGAGGAGTACTTCAGGAGGAGAGTCAGTGATGAAGAGCTGTCCAGCAGAATCATCTCACACATCAAGACATCCAGGAGCCTCCACATCATGTGTCTAATCCCAGTCTTCTGCTGGATCACTGCTACAGTTCTGGACCACATGTTGACTACAGACCAGAGAGGAGAGCTGCCCAAGACCCTGACTGACATGTACTCACACTTCCTGTTGGTTCAGACAAAGAGGAAGAAGCAGAAGTACGGTGAGGGACATGAGACGAGTCCACAGGAGCTGACGGAGGCTGACAGGGAAGTTCTTCTGAAGCTGGGGAGGCTGGCGTTTGAACATCTGGAGAAAGGAAACATCATGTTCTACCAAGAAGACCTGGAGCGGTGTGGTCTGGATGTCACAGAGGCCTCGGTGTACTCAGGAGTTTGTACAGAGATCTTCAAAAGAGAGAGTGTGATCTTCCAGAAAACAGTCTACTGCTTTGTTCACCTGAGCATTCAGGAGTTTCTGGCTGCTGTCTACATGTTCCACTGTATCACAAACAGGAACACAGAGGTACTGAAGGACTTCCTGGGAGAAGACTATGTTCATTCAACCCTGGATGACTTCCTGAAGAGAGCCATGGAAAAATCCCTTGAAAGTAAAAATGGCCACCTGGACCTGTTTGTTCGCTTCCTTCATGGCCTCTCTCTGGAGTCCAACCAGAAGCTCTTAGGAGGTCTGCTGGGTCAGACAGACAACAGTCCAGAAACCATCCAGAGAATCATCAACAACCTGAAGAAGATGAACAGAGTTAATACCTCTCCTGACAGAAGCATCAACATCTTCCACTGTCTGACGGAGATGAACGACCACTCGGTACATCAGGAGATCCAAGAGTTCCTGAAGTCAGAGAACAGATCAGAGAAGAAACTCTCTGTGATCCACTGCTCAGCTCTGGCCTACATGCTGCAGATGTCAGAGGAGGTTCTGGATGAGTTGGACCTGAAGAAGTACAACACATCACCAGAGGGACAACGGAGACTGATTCCAGCTGTGAGGAACTGCAGAAAAGCTGAGTAAGTCCAGATGTGATTAACTTTATAGATCAGTGTAGTTTAGTTATTAAAATATACACACTATAAATTATTATTAAATATAATATTCTTATAAGTGTTCCACGTGTTTATTAGCTGTTTCAAATGTTGAGTTAAAATGTTTCAGTAGGTTGTGTTTCTAGCTGTCAAGTTAATGAACACTTATTCTATTTATTTATAATAATTGTTACATTTTACAGTTTTTTCTCATTTATGTATCTGGGTGATGGAGACGACATGTGAACCTGGTAAAACAAATAAAAAAACAAAAGATCAGCTGTGTGGTGGAGCGCTGGGTCTAATCGGTGTAACGGCAGCAACAGAACGTTTGCTGATCCGGCGGGGAGTCGGGGCGGTCCTGGGATCAGAGTCCTGGTGCTGGGGTTTGCACTGGCTGAATATGAGCTAACTGCTAACTGGGGGTACGTCTCCTGGAGCTGCCGCACACTCTACTCCCGGCGAAGCAGCCTCCCGGCGGCGAGGAGGACGAGGCGGGGGTGCTAGCCAATTTCTCGTTTCTGCTTCTTCTGATTTAATCCAGACGGTGCAGTGTCCGTTCAGAGCATGTCTGTTCAGAACGGGCCGAATGCTTGCAGCTTTCTCCAGAACCGCTCGTACAAACAACTTCACACTCGACATTGTGCTTCGTTGGGTCCCGAGCAACACACCTGCCATCCAAAACAAAAACCTAGAAAACGATAATATATTCAGATTAAGTTCTGAGAAGTTGATGAAAGAAAAGCTGCTAAAATCAGGAAGACACCACAGTAACTGTAGAAAGTAAAATAATACTTTAACATGTTACAGAGACACACGGTAAAATAACACTTTAACACGTTACAGAGACACACGGTAAAATAACACTTTAACACGTTACAGAGACACACGGTAAAATAACACTTTAACACGTTACAGAGACACACGGTAAAATAATACTTTAACATGTTAGAGAGACACACGGTAAAATAATACTTTAACATGTTAGAGAGACACACGGTAAAATAATACTTTAACACGTTACAGAGACACACGGTAAAATAACACTTTAACACGTTACAGAGACACACGGTAAAATAATACTTTAACACGTTACAGAGACACACGGTAAAATAATACTTTAACACGTTACAGAGACACACGGTAAAATAACACTTTAACACGTTACAGAGACACACGGTAAAATAACACTTTAACATGTTACAGAGACACACGGTAAAATAACACTTTAACATGTTACAGAGACACACGGTAAAATAACACTTTAACACGTTACAGAGACACACGGTAAAATAATACTTTAACACGTTACAGAGACACACGGTAAAATAATACTTTAACACGTTACAGAGACACACGGTAAAATAATACTTTAACACGTTACAGAGACACACGGTAAAATAACACTTTAACATGTTACAGAGACACACGGTAAAATAATACTTTAACACGTTACAGAGACACACGGTAAAATAATACTTTAACACGTTACAGAGACACACGGTAAAATAAGACTTTAACACGTTACAGAGACACACGGTAAAATAATACTTTAACACGTTACAGAGACACACGGTAAAATAATACTTTAACATGTTACAGAGACACACGGTAAAATAATACTTTAACACGTTACAGAGACACACGGTAAAATAAGACTTTAACACGTTACAGAGACACACGGTAAAATAAGACTTTAACACGTTACAGAGACACACGGTAAAATAAGACTTTAACACGTTACAGAGACACACGGTAAAATAATACTTTAACACAAGCTCTTTGGTGGATTATGTGTTTTTCAGGAGATGCTTGGACAGATTCAGAAAAGATGTAAATACACAGCTTCCACCAATAACAGCGGTCTGATGAATATATAACAGCAGAATGGTAGAATTCAGGCTTTTTAAGAGGTCTTATACACACCAAAGATCAATGTTGTGTTTTTAATGCTGAAACACTGATAACATCTTTCTGATGACATTATGTTGAAAATAATGCAACCTTATTGGTTCATTAATTGTGTTTGTGAGCTGAATACGTTTGATGCTCAGAAAAGAGTGTTAATGACAAAACGCCATGCAGTCATCAAAATATCTAATTATATGAATGTTTGATTATGTACAGGTCTAATATTATTACCTGATTTGTTTAATTTCTCCACCGTTTGGCAGCAGTCACTGAATTTCCCCATTTATGGACGTGAACCTGACAGCAGCAGGTAGTTAGCAAAGAGAGGTCAACCTTATCAACTGTATTATTATTACTTATTCACTGAGTTTTAAAAATGCTTTTCTAATCAAGAAGGCCTCATGCTAACTTTGTGGAGACAGACCTGGGATCAGATCACACTGACAGACTGGACATTAGGGAAGCCTCAATGTAACTACATGTTCTCTCTCTTCATCTGCAAGATTAAAGAAAAACAAAGATTAAAAGTCTGCAGGTTTGAGAGAGAGTGATGAGAATTATTGTTTCATGTCAGACAGTGAGATAAGATTAGCTGAACCACTGATGTGAGGAGCAAATGTTAATCAAAGAAGTATCTATCAAACTGTTTAGTCATCAAATGCATGAAGTAAATATAAACTGTCCTCTTTCATAATAATGTATTTTGTCATTTTTGTGTCATCACAGACTTTCTGACTGTGGACTCTCAGATCCTCACTTTGAAGTTGTGGCCTCAGCTCTGAAGTCCAACCCCTCCCATCTGAGAGAGCTGGACCTGAGTAACAACTCCGACCTGAAGGATTCAGGACTGAAGCTGCTTTCTGCTGCACTGGAGAGTCCAAACTGTAGACTGGAGACTCTGAGGTCAGTTCACTGACTGTAGTTTATGTAGTTTGTACACAAGCTCTCTACGCACACAGGAGAGGCTTCAGTTGGTTGCAATCTCCTTATGTCACCACTAGATACCGCCAGATCCTACAAACTGGACCTTTAACCACAAACCGTATTTCAGGCATCTAACTAAAATCCCATTGACCTCCAGACGAGGGAACAGGAAGTGCTAAAATGCTGACTCATCTCTGGGTTTTAGGACTCATTCCTGTAGCTCTCTATTTGAACATGTCTAAAGGTGCAGCACTCTTCAACAAACACGTATTGCACCAACTTAAAGGCACATAAGTGATGATTATGAGCGACACAATCTAATCAGAGGTTTCTATGGTTCTAAGTTATTCCCACGTTCTTGTTGACAGCAGATCTAACTGTGCTCTGTTTTCATGTCAGCATTGTCTAATTATTTGAAGCCACAGACATTTAGATTGCATCAAAAACCAAATAAATATTCTGCATCAGAAACATCTTAGCAGGTTCATATTTTTCTCAAGTCTATCTGAATACAATACTCACATGTTCATATGTACATTCAAAGAGTTATTGATGTCTGTCATCATTCCTTCTGTCTGTGAAGCAATCCCTGTTTAACCTGAGTGTTACGAGATGAGGACTAAATCCACCGTCTTGTTCTGTGTAAAATGACCTGTAAAGTTGATCTTAAACTAATCGGAGGCTTCAGCAGTCTGAGTTAGACGTATTAGGGCTGGGTGACTTGGACTAAATCAAATATCACAATATGTTTGACCAAATACTTCGATATCGATATTGCGACGATATTGTAGGATTGACCATTGGTGCTTTCACAAATTATTTACACAATGAGATTTTTGATAAATAATCATCAGTAATGTGGATCTCATGACGAAGTGTAAATGACAAATAATAAAACAGCTAGAACAGTCTGGTAAGTTCAGATAATTACATCCCTTTATTGAAATGTAGCCTTTAAAACCAGGAAAAGACGACACTGATGCCATATCACGATAAAACAATATCCAAAATCTAAGATGATATCTCGTCTCATATCACGATATCGATATAATATGGATATATTGCCCAGCCTTAGTATGTATCCAGTCAGTATGTTGTGTTTGACAGTTTCCTTGTTGAGCTGCAGGAGGATTAGTAACTCAAAGAGGGAATTTGGTACTAAACAGTCTGTAACTTTGGTAAACACTAGGGGCGGGAAAAAAATCAATTCACCTTTGTGTCGCAATTTTTCTTTACGATTTAGAAATAGAATTTTTTTAATGCCAGAATCGATATATTTGCTCCATTTGAGTCTATGTGGAGGTAGAAGGAAGTTACCGCTTTTATTGTTGTAGTCTGAGTAACGTGACTTCATATCTGTTCCAACCAAAACTAACCGCAGCGAGCCGAAACGAGAAAGTATAAAACGTTGGAGGGTCAGCGTGGATACGACCTGCACCCTCACATGTTAAATCCAGCGTGGTAAACACTACACATCCAGTAAAGGATGGAAACACTTTGGGTTTCACACATTGACAGGAAAAGCAGAGCTAGACATCACGGCTAAAGCTGCATGCTAACTCTGTCACGGACAGGAAACGTTATCGTATGGCGGTAACGTGGCGGTCGAGCCGGCCGTCGCTCTCATCTCCGTGGTCAAATGTGCCGACGCTACAACTGTAGAGCACCCAGATACTGACATTTATGTTAAATGTATTTAGCCTTTGATTTTTGGGTTGTACTGGAAGAAATGTAATAAATACTTCCTGACAATGACTGATATATTTTAACTTCAGGACATCTCTGACTACATACATGCTGAAAATCAAACAATTTTACTGGATTAATTTAGATATTTTCCAAATTAAAAGTCCCTAGAAGTGTATGAGTCAACTTTTTCCCATGGTCTAATGTTAAAAAAAGTTAACAAAAATCGCAATAAATTGCAAAATTGAATCACAATACTTAAAAGTCACAATACATATTGAATCAGGAGATAGTTGAATCGACCCAGCTCTAGTAAACACTCACTTGATTTGTCGGACTCAGACTGCTGAATCTTCATATTAGTTTCAGTCTAACTTATGAAGTCATTTCTTACAGTGTAGTTGTGTTATGAAGGGACCACTTCACAGGAGTAATGATTACTGCCACCAATAACTCTTTTAATGTACATATGACATGTGGCTGTTGTTTATAGACACACTTGAACAAATGTGGACCTTTCCTGTAAATGACATAAACCTGCTAAGCTCCCAGATACAGTGAGAAGAAGGCCATGTAATAAATGAAGTAATGAAGTCCAACAAGTCTGATTTGATATTGATCCTCTAATTCCAGACTTGACAGAGATCAGCAGCATGTTATTGATGTGTGTTGACATGAACAGCTGTATGAATGTTGTGGTGACATCTGGATGATGTCTGTAAAAGGCTGACATTATGATGATCCACAATAACACAATGACAAAGTCACTCTACTCATTTTAGGGAAAAGATCATCGATTAGGACATAGTAATGTTGAGCTACACATTTAAAACCTGAACACATCGGATTGGATTATAAAGTGATTTTTATCTTCATCATTTATTCTTTATTCAGATTGAATCACTGCAGTTTGTCAGAGATCAGCTGTGCTTCTCTGATCTCAGCTCTGAAGTCCAACCCCTCCCATCTGAGAGAGCTGGATCTGAGTGACAACAACCTGCAGGATTCAGGAGTGAAGCTCCTGTGTGGTTTTCTGGAGAGTCCACACTGTAGACTGGAGTCTCTGAGGTCAGACACCATTTTTTACTTGTGTACTGAGATTAATATGATGTGAAAGTTGTGGTGAAACTAAACTGCAGACATAAGGCTGATATTATACTGATCCACACTGAGTATCTTAATGCTAAAGTCCATTTTCTTCTTCAGTGGTTTAGTCTATTGACTGTGGCAGAGCATAGAACATAAATATGAAGAATAAATAAATAATCTCTGTTTCAGCTATCAGACAATAACAAATATATTCACTATTTACTTTTTCTATAAATGTTATGAAGCTTTATGATTCTTTTACTGACTGAAGAGTTTAAACTGAAGATGCTTTGATTTTATGACTCCACTATTCCTAAAATATATATTGTAGATGAGTTTTGTTCACATTTCCCCAAAATCCATCCTGACATATTTGACATCTTTAGAAACTTTGAGATCTTGAGTTAAATCTTGAATCAGTTTCTGTGGTTTTATTTGTGTTTGGCTGCTCAACATGAGTTTGTATAGATGGATCCACTGGTGGAGCTGTCAGAGTTTAAGAGGTGAAGTCACTACGTCTTTATTGAAGTAGCAGCACGTTGTCATTAATATTAATGAGAGCTCTGTTTCACTGTTTGTATTTGACAGTTTTTAACCTGCATCCTGTTGGCTTCAGGTGTTTGGAGTTTACATTTTCTAAACTTCTACCTTCTAAACCTTCTTCAGCTCTGAACACATTATTAAACATTGAATGATTTCAAGCAGGAACATTGTCTTCTAAACTTACATCATTTATTCTTTATTCAGATTGGGGAGCTGCAGTTTGTCAGAGATCAGCTGTGCTTCTCTGGCCTCAGCTCTGAAGTCCAACCCCTCCCATCTGAGAGAGCTGGAGCTGAGTGACAACAAGCTGCAGGATTCAGGAGTGAAGCAGCTGTCTGACGTTGTGGAGAGTCCAGACTGTAGACTGGAGACTCTGAGGTCAGTAGAGGGTCGGAGTCGGTCCATGCTGGTTTCAGCAGTATTGTTGTGATGTGTTTCCTCCGTTAAGCTGTGAGAGGAGAACGGTGACACACAGAGAGAGAGAGAACAGTCAGCCAATCAGATCAGCCAGAAGCTTGTTGTGATCATGTGTTAGAGTTGATGTGAAGAAGATGTTGTTGTTGTGTTCATGTCTCCAGGAAAAACACTGAGTATCTTAATGCTAAAGTCCATTTTCTTCTTCAGTGGTTTAGTCCATTGACTGTGACAGAGCATTGTTGAGCTACACATTTAAAACCTTCATATATCACAACACCTGACTTCATCATGTTAAAATAAATTATAAAAAAACATAAATATGAAGAATAAATAAATAATCTCTGTTTCAGCTATCAGACAATAACAAATATATTCACTATTTACTTTTTCTATGAATGTTATGAAGCTTTATGATTCTTTTACTGACTGAAGAGTTTAAACTGAAGATGCTTTGATTTTATGACTCCACTATTCCTAAAATATATATTGTAGATGAGTTTTGTTCACATTTCCCCAAAATCCATCCTGACATATTTGACATCTTTAGAAACTTTGAGATCTTGAGTTGAATCTTGAATCAGTTTCTGTGGTTTTATTTGTGTTTGGCTGCTCAACATGAGTTTGTATAGATGGATCCACTGGTGGAGCTGTCAGAGTTTAAGAGGTGAAGTCACTACGTCTTTTTTGAAGTAGCAGCACGTTGTCATTAATATTAATGAGAGCTCTGTTTCACTGTTTGTATTTGACAGTTTTTAACCTGCATCCTGTTGGCTTCAGGTGTTTGGAGTTTACATTTTCTAAACTTCTACGTTCTAAACCTTCTTCAGCTCTGAACACATTATTAAACATTGAATGATTTCAAGCAGGAACGTTGTCTTCTAAACTTACATCATTTATTCTTTATTCAGATTGAGTGGCTGCAGTTTGTCAGAGATCAGCTGTGCTTCCCTGGCCTCAGCTCTGAAGTCCAACCCCTCCTATCTGAGAGAGCTGAATCTGAGTAACAACAAGCTGCAGGATTCAGGAGTTAAGCTCCTGTGTGGTTTTCTGAAGAGTCCACACTGTAGACTGGAGACTCTGGGGTCAGTTCACTGACTCTCTGTTACTGTTAGATATCTTATATCTTTAATTAACAATTGAACCTGATTTATGTACAAACATAACTTACATCCATAAAGTTGTTAATGTCCTTTTCTTCATATTTTCATGTTTCTTGAACTAAATTCAGTCTGCAGTCACTAAAGACTTGTGTTTCTTAAAGAAAGTGTAGAAAATGTCCTCTGTTAGTTGTTAAAGTAAATGAATGTTTATCATTGTTGGTAAATGGTCACATCTGGATACAGAAGATCCTCTGAACTAATATTGGTTCTAAATTGATCAAGTTTACTTCATGAAGTAGAAATATTTCTCTGGTTTCTGTTTGTTTCAACGTGTTCCACAAATAATGTCTGATCATTGATATTGATCCTTCAGCACACACACATAGATGAACACAGAGATCAGCAGCATGTTATTGATGTGTGTTGACATTAACAGGTGTATGAATGTTGATGTGACATCTGGATGATGAACACATCTGATTGGATTATAAAGTGATTTTTATCTTCATCATTTATTCTTTATTCAGATTGAGGGGCTGCAGGTTGTCAAAGATCAGCTGTGCTTCTCTGGCCTCAGCTCTGAAGTCCAACCCCTCCCATCTGAGAGAGCTGGATCTGAGTAACAACGACCTGAAGGAATCAGGAGTGAAGTTGCTGTCTGATCTGGTGAAGAGTCCACACTGTAGACTGGAGACTCTGAGGTCAGTAGAGGGTCGGAGTCGGTCCATGCTGGTTTCAGCAGTATTGTTGTGATGTGTTTCCTCCGTTAAGCTGTGAGAGGAGAACGGTGACACACAGAGAGAGAGAGAGAACAGTCAGCCAATCAGATCAGCCAGAAGCTTGTTGTGATCATGTGTTAGAGTTGATGTGAAGAAGATGTTGTTGTTGTGTTCATGTCTCCAGGAAAAACACTGAGTATCTTAATGCTAAAGTCCATTTTCTTCTTCAGTGGTTTAGTCCATTGACTGTGGCAGAGCATTGTTGAGCTACACATTTAAAACCTTTATATATCACAACACCTGACTTCATCATGTTAAAATAAATTGTAAAAAAAAACATAAATATGAAGAATAAATAAATAATCTCTGTTTCAGCTATCAGACAATAACAAATATATTCACTATTTACTTTTTCTATAAATGTTATGAAGCTTTATGATTCTTTTACTGACTGAAGAGTTTAAACTGAAGACGCTTTGATTTTATGACTCCACTATTCCTAAAATATATATTGTAGATAAGTTTTGTTCACATTTCCCCAAAATCCATCCTGACATATTTGACATCTTTAGAAACTTTGAGATCTTGAGTTGAATCTTGAATCAGTTTCTGTGGTTTTTATTTGTGTTTGGCTGCTCAACATGAGTTTGTATAGATGGATCCACTGGTGGAGCTGTCAGAGTTTAAGAGGTGAAGTCACTACGTCTTTATTGAAGTAGCAGCACGTTGTCATTAATATTAATGAGAGCTCTGTTTCACTGTTTGCATTTGACAATTTTTAACCTGCATCCTGTTGGCTTCAGGTGTTTGGAGTTTACATTTTCTAAACTCCTACGTTTGAAACCTTCTTCAGCTCTGAACACATTATTAAACATTGAATGATTTCAAGCAGGAACGTTGTCTTCTAAACTTACATCATTTATTCTTTATTCAGATTGAGGGGCTGCAGTTTGTCAGAGATCAGCTGTGCTTCTCTGGCCTCAGCTCTGAAGTCCAACCCCTCCCATCTGAGAGAGCTGGAGCTGAGTGACAACAAGCTGAAGGATTCAGGAGTGAAGTTGCTGTGTGGTTTTCTGGAGAGTCCACACTGTAGACTGGAGACTCTGGGGTCAGTTCACTGACTCTCTGTTACTCTTATAGATCTTATATCTTTAATTAACAATTCAACCTGATTTATGTACAAACATAACTTACATCCATAAAGTTGTTAATGTCCTTTTCTTCATATTTTCATGTTTCTTGAACTAAATTCAGTCTGCAGTCACTAAAGACTTGTGTTTCTTAAAGAAAGTGTAGAAAATGTCCACTGTTAGTTGTTAAAGTAAATTAATGTTTATCATTGTTGGTAAATGGTCACATCTGGATACAGAAGATCCTCTGAACTAATATTGGTTCTAAATTGATCAAGTTTACTTCATGAAGTAGAAATATTTCTCTGGTTTCTGTTTGTTTCAACGTGTTCCACAAATAATGTCTGATCATTGTTATTGATCCTTCAGCACACACACATAGATGAACACAGAGATCAGCAGCATGTTATTGATGTGTGTTGACATGAACAGGTGTATGAATGATGATGTGACATTTGGATGATGAACACATCTGATTGGATTATAAAGTGATTTTTATCTTCATCATTTATTCTTTATTCAGATTGAGGGGCTGCAGTTTGTCAGAGATCAGCTGTGCTTCTCTGGCCTCAGCTCTGAAGTCCAACCCCTCCCATCTGAGAGAGCTAGAGCTGAAAGTCAATAACCTGGAGGAATCAGATGTGAAGCTGCTGTCTGATCTTGTGGAGAGTCCACACTGTAGACTGGAGACTCTTCAGTAAGTAGAGGGTCGGAGTCGGTCCATGCTGGTTTCAGCAGTATTGTTGTGATGTGTTTCCTCCGTTAAGCTGTGAGAGGAGAACGGTGACACACAGAGAGAGAGAACAGTCAGCCAATCAGATCAGCCAGAAGCTTGTTGTGATCATGTGTTAGAGTTGATGTGAAGAAGATGTTGTTGTTGTGTTCATGTCTCCAGGAAATAAAGCTGGATTACAGCTGACAGCATCACATCATGTATAGAGACAGTGGTCCTCATCCATCAAACTGTCGTACCATCAAATCTGATCAGAAAGTCTTTGTTCTCTCATTGATCAGTTCATCTCTGTCACAGCTCTGAGATCAGTCTGACTGAAGCCTCAGATCACTGGCTCTTATTTCATAGAACCGTGGTTACATTTAGTAACCATGATGTGGTCTGTCCATAGAGCTATTAAAGGAGGGTAACGGGATGAGGGTGTGGAGGTTTAGTGTCTTTATTAACTCGTTCCAGTCACTAGGAGCAGCACACTGGAATGAGTGAGGACCAGAGGAGGTGCAGACTTTAGGAACGACCACACTGATGAATTAGCTAGAAGATAAATTGCGGTTCCTGTTGGAGATATTGAGTAGTGAGCGGAGATATGGAGGTTGGTTCTGCTAATGATAGTTTTATAAATGAACTGTGTGCTGCATCAGTGACTGACAGCTGATGAAGGGAGTCTCTGTAAACACTGATTCATGACTTCTGTTCTCTTCTTCTCTCATCAGATGTTGGTATTGATCTCTGTCAGGGTGAGTGATCAGAAAAGTGGATGTGTTGAGAGGATCAGCCGTGTCCTGATGATCCACAGAGGTTCACCACCTGGACCTGCATCTGATTTTGTCTTTTTTTATTCATTCATATATTCTGAACCCAAAGTGCCTCTGCAGAATAGTTCAGTTCATGACAACATAACTAGATTAACACTTGATACCCATTTTCGTAGCGGCCAAACGGCGGTACGACAACTTCTGTGTCCGTCACGTGATGCCATCGGGCCCAAAAAGACTTTTTCCCGTAGACTTATGTAAGGACCTACTAAACATTGCTAAGTGAAGAGACTGTGTTTTCCCATACAGTCCTGACGACTAGGACTGTATGGGTCTGTGTCCTTTTACAGCACCGTCCCTTCGCTGCCTCCGTACGCGTGTGTGTTTGTTTCTGTTTGTGCCGGTGGGTGAGCACTGCTGGCGTCTCCTGACTGCAGCTTCTCCCTCTGTCAGCTGTCTTTCCTCTCGTTTTGTGCTGTTTCTTCACTGTTCTCCTGAGTTTTGTTGTGTTCCATCTCGTTCCCACTCTTGTTCTCCGTCTTTTGTTTTTTGTTTTCCCTCTGCTCCCGTTCGCTGCACTCTCCTCGCCAGCTAGCCGGTTAGCTGCTAACTCGCTAGCGGAGCTGCCCTGCATGTTTCTCTGTCCCCCTCAACTCCTCTCGGACACTCCACCACTGGAATTACAATAATCATCTGGCTGTTCTCCTCATCATCTGTAACCATCTGTATCGTGAGTACCACTGCAGTACCATCCTCCATGAACTCATCCTGGACAATTCACTGGACTTCCTCCTGCTCACTGAAACCTGGCAACAACCCAATGACTTCTTCTCCCTCAACCAAGCATCCCCCCCAACTTCGGCTACCTCTGTAAACCCCGCCCCTCCCGGCGTGGAGGGGGCCTCGCAGTCTTATTCAACAAGAACCTCAGGACCACCGAACTCACTTTCCCTACAGTCACATCATTCGAATCCCTCGCCTTCAAAACCTGCTCCAACACAGTCATTCTCATTTACCGCCCACCTAAACCAAATTCATCCTTCCTCTCCGATCTGTCTGAACTCCTCATCCTAGCATCATCCCTCCCCTTACCCCTACTGCTACTGGACGACTTCAACATCCACATGGACTCCCCCACCTGTAAACTTGCCTCTGATTTCTCCACTCTACTGGACAACTTCAACCTCACCCAGCACATCACCTTCCCCACACACAATAAAGGCCATATTCTGGATCTCGTCTGCTCTGCCAACATCCCGGTTCTGAACATCCAACCATCCCCCTTTCCCCTTTCTGATCACAAACTCATCCAATTCACAATCCCTTCCCCATCACCCCGTCTGAAACTCCCCAGAGTCATCTCATTCCGCAACATCAAGTCCATTGATCCCCTCCATCTCTCCGACCTGCTATCTGCTGCCCTCCACCTGGACCCACCCCCCACCTCACCTGATGATCTCACCAACCACCTCAACGCCACCCTGTCTGACTCCCTCAACTCACTGGCCCGCCTGAGAACCAAAACTGTTTCATTCAACACCTCCTCCCCCTGGTTCACACCCCACCTCAGAAAACTCAAACAGACCGGCCGCCAACTTGAACGCCTCTGGAGAAAATCATCACTCACTGTTCACCTCGAAGCCTACAAATCTCACCTCATCACCTACAAAGACGCCATCACTGCTGCCAAATCTGACTACTTCTCCACCATCATCAATGACCCCACCCGTAACCCCCGAACCCTCTTCTCCGCTGTCAACACTCTCCTCAAGCCTCGTGCCAACACCCTCTCTGACCCCTCACCCAATCTATGTAACTCATTCCTTCAGTTCTTCAGCGACAAAATCACCACCATCAACAACTCACTGCTCCCCGTGTCTGACCCAGCAGCAACCACACCGACCCCTATTCTCTCCATCCCTCTGGACCGCCTGACCCCTCCCCCCCAGCAGGGTCGAACCTCCCGGTTCTCGGTGGAGAGTTCCTGTCTGTGTGCTCTTCGTCTCATGTAGTGGGAAAGTACTGAGTGTTGACTTTTACTGGGACACTGTCTGAGTAAAACAACTCCTTTTCTCACAGTCCCTGTTGTAGATTTCTATATAATCACATTGTAATAATCTCCTGCAGTGCACTCTTCTGCAGACTTTGTGTGACTCTGTATAACCAGTGCCTCTTCTTGCAAGAATAAAATACAACAAAGACATTTCATCTGTTTGAGATCCTTATTTCAACGTTCATTAGGACTCATCTCGGAATATTGACAGAATTTCCATTACATATTCTACAAAAGAACTCACTAAATGAGTGTTATAGAACATTATTTCAGTATCTTAGACAAATTAATATGATTGGAAAAATATGAGGTTGTTTGTTTTCTTTTTCTTTTTCTTTTTCTTTTCTTTATTTTTTTGGGATATAGTAATTATTAGCCAGAATGATCCACACTCCTTCCTTTGGGTTCCTGCACACATAGGGGTGGAAGGAAATGAAAATGCAGATATATTGGCCAAACAATCATTAAAACGACACTTAATTGACATACAAATACCGTTAAGTAAAGCAGAGGTTAAAACTACTAGGACTACATGCACAACACCTGGCAGGAATACTGGGACTTTAGTGACACAGGGAGACATCTGTACAGTATTCAGACACATGTAGGAGCTGGTGGAAGAGATGGTCATTACCCGTCTGAGAATAGGACATACAGGATTAAACCAAACACTCCGTAGAATAGGCAAGCACCCAACTGGACTATGAACGCACTGTAATAAACCGGAAACTGTCAAACATGTTCTTATAGAGTGCAACAAATATGACAAAGAAAGAAGGGAATTGATATCAGGAGTAGATGATGGAAATATTACAATCTGCTAGGAAAGACATCTAAGAAAGTACACAATCTTCTAATTAATTACTTAAGGACAACAGGAATAATGGAGAGAATTTAATTAATATTATTATTATTGTTATTATTATTATTAATTATTATTAATTTGTATTTTATTGTTTTTTATTTTATTTTATTTTATTTATTTATTTATTTTTTCCTGCCAATCTACTGCTCCACACTCCAGTCCAGTAGGTGATGGTAATGCACCAAATCGTTGTTTGCCAACCACCAATGTAGCTCAAAGAAGAAGAAGATAACCAACAGTGAACTCTTCTCTTCTCTGCAGCATGTCTTCAGGAAGACCAGCTTGACTATTTTCTGTCATTTTGACCAGAAAGTGACTTTTTGTAGTTGGTGCTGCAGCCTTTAACCTTTAACCTTTGACCTCTAACCAGCATGGATGAGAACACTTTAAAGCAGCTGGTGAAGCTCACTCAGGATGGACAGGTTGACTCTCTGCAGAGACTGATGAGCAGCTCTGAGGTTCAGTCTGTCAGCAGGAGACACTTCGGTCGGTCTGGGGACACCCTGCTGCACTATGCTGCCAGGAGAGGACACCTGGACATGCTGCAGTATCTCATAAAGCAGGTGTGCATGGATGTGGAGCTGCACAACAACGACTACAAGAGGCCTCTGCACAAAGCTGCTTCCATGAGCCACCAGGCCTGTGTTAGCTACCTGCTGCAGGAAGGAGCCAACGTGGACAGTCTGAAGAAAGCTGACTGGTGAGGATGATTAATGCATGTTAAACCAGGGAGCAGATGATATAAAAAGAAATGTTGTGTATGCATGCAGCGCCCTCTGTTGGCTTTAAATATGCCTTATTTTGCTGTGTGCATCAGCTGAACCTCATCATGCAGCAGACAACATCACACATCCCCAGAGACTCAGGGGGCTTTGTGAGGATGCTTGAAGACGAGGCTTTCTGTGTTTTCCTGACATTGTTCCATAAGATCATGCCACAGGTGGACATGCTTTTCAACCAGCTGCAGAAGAGGAACATGGACCCTGTCTTCATCAGAGCACTGGTCCAGAGGTTCACAGACAGCATGCTAACCATCAGATAAATAACTCCCAGATATTTACTATTAGCTGATAAAGCTGTTGTTAGAAAGATGAGTTGCTCACTTCCAACAGTCTGTAAAAGCCTGAATGTGCCTTGTCATCAAAGTGAATGAACATCATAGAAAAGCACATCACAATAATATCTGTTTAGAAGTTTAAAAAGGAAAGAGACAATCAGAGTTGGATAATAATGCAGGTAAAGTAGTTATTAAACACAATCCACCAGGTCAGCTTCTAGAAGAGGCCTAGTTGTTATTGAAGATGAATTTAATTGTTATGCAGACTATACGCAGGCTAAATGCACAGCAGAATAACACTACATTGCATCTGGATCATGAATGTAATATAAAAAAAGTGAATTATATAACATACTGTAAACAACAGTGAGTATATTGCAAAAGTCAGCTCCTTCATATTTAATATGTTTGATGTCAAATAAACAAACAGAACTGATTAACATGCGTACTCTAGACTTTATATTCACTAATCATGTCCGTACAGGAGGATTCCAGTTTCATGTGTGACTCTGCCAGTTTTCACGTTACATGACTGAACACAGACACATAAAGTCGCCCGTGGAGCTTCTTCCCTCAGAAATCCGTGTTGAAGCGGTCGTTCTCACCACCGTTCATGTTCTGTTGTTCCTGCTGGAGCTGCTTTCTGCCAGCAGATGTCACCGTTCCCTCTGTTTTACCACAAAGGAGGTTTATCAGAATGGATGCAGTGAACACTGAACTGATGCTGTGAATGCTTTCTTCCTGACTGACTTGGTGTTGTAAAGGTTAAGTGTCATCATGATGTAGTTAAACTGGATTTAAAATGATGGAAACTGGATTTGAAATTAAACTCGGCACACAAGTTTCACAAACGTCCACTTGGACTCAAGTATGACCTGATTAGAGTTTGGTGGTCAAAGGTCAAAGGTCATGATGAAATGATGAAGTGATGACATTTTGGACAGACGTGGATGTAAACTGTAACTTGACTGGTTGGGGGAGGCAGACAACCGTGAGGCGGGAATTCTAGTTTCTTTCTTTTTGAAGACAAAACAAGTTTATTTATTCCATCAATGTTTAAGTATTGTGAGTTAACTCATTTTAAAATAAGTTCTCTAACTTTGTGATATCAACAAAGAAACGTAGCTAACGTTAGTGTTAACGGACACTTTCACTTTTTAAAACTTCAACATGTTTCTGTGGTTTTCTGTCCGCATTTTAAGATGAACTAATATCTGTTACTGCTCTGGACAGTGAACTCATCATCGTAGTAAAGATGAGACTGCAGAAGTGAGCAGAAGAACTACTGACATGAGTGATGACATCGAATGCCAACTTCTGGAAGGAATAAAGGCAAGCCCATACTTTGCCATACAGCTGGACGAGTCGACTGACGTTAGCAATGCCGCTTTATTGTTCGTTTTTGTAAGATACTGCAAGGACAGTAATCTTCACGAGGATCTATTGTTTTGCAAGGAGCTTCCAACAAGAACAACGGCAGATCATGTAATGCGCTGCCTTGATGATTACTTCACCGAAAAAGTTCTTGATTGGAAATACTGTACAGGTGTTTGCACAGACGGCGCTGCATCAATGACGGGAAGACATCGTGGTGTTGTCAAACAGATCCAGGAGAGGACGCACTGTTTCTTACATCGGGAAAGTCTAGCTACAAAGCAGATGTCACCAGAACTGCATGAAGTCATGAACGTGGCTGTGAAAACTGTTAACTATATTAAGAAAAATGCACTCAACTCAAGGTGTTTTGCTGCTTTGTGTGAAAGACTTGATGCAGATCATTTGCAGATCTGTTGTACCACAGTGAAGTAAGGTGGCTTTCAAGGGGACATGTGCTTAATCGCCTTTTTGAACTGAGAGAAGAAGTGCACACATTTGTGGAAGAGCAGCACTCCCCTCTTGCTGAGCATTACACTGATGGGAACTTTTGTGCAAAACTGGCCTACTTATCAGATCTATCTGACCAGTTAAATCAGCTCAATATATCAATGCAAGGCAGAAACAGCACAGACAAAATTGAGGGCTTCAAGAAAAAACGTATTCTGTGGAACAGAAGAGTCAAGGAGGGACGATTTGACGTGTTTTCACTCCTCAGTGAAACTTTGGAAGCCACTCCTCATGTCAACATATCCAGTGTTATAACCCAGCATTTGACTCAGTTGTCAGGAAAGTTTACAGACTACTTCCCAGAAGATGCACGAGATGGAAACCTTTGGATTTTGGACCCTTTCTCTGTGGATCCTGCTTCAGAAGACATAGCTCTCTCCACTGTGTTGGAAAATGAACTGATGGAACTATCAGCAGACAGCAGCCTGAAGCTTCAGCTCACACAAGTAGACCTTGCTTCATTCTGGATACTGGCTGCCAGTCAATATCCCTCTCTGTCAAAACGGGCAATCACATTTCTGTTGCCTTTCACCACCACCTATTTATGTGAGTCAGGGTTTTCCATTGTGACTGTCACCAAATCAAAGGCAAGGAACAAACTGAAAGCAACTTTGAATGCTACTCTGCGTGTCAGCCTCTCACCCATCCCACCACCACTTCATCTCATCATCTCCCAGAGGCAAGCCCAAGTGTCTCACTGAGGGTAAGCACAATATGTATTTTGGTCATTACAGCTGACAGTGGCATAACACATATCTACAGCCCACTTTATTATCTGTTGTATAAACATGTTAGGTTTTTTACTCATTTATTTGGGAAGGTGGTCCTCGGAAATGTTTTGACAATCACAAGTGGGCCTTCAGTTGCAAAAGGTTGAGAACCCCTGTTCTAGTAGACGTTACAGTCCCAGTAGCTCCAGTTTGTGCCTCTCATGTCTGACCTTTAAACTCCAGTCACAGAGCTAAGCAGACTATTCTCTGATAAAGTCCTTCATCAGCAACACTTAGAGCTGTTTTAAAGACTCCACAAAGACTCTTCTGAACATCTGCTGCTAAATAAAAACACATTTTAATCACTTTACCAAGTTGTGATTGTATTTCTAAATCCAGCACGTCCTTGCTCTTTTTCTGTAAAACACAGTGAAACGTTCAACCTTTAGTATGATATCAGAAGAAACATCAAGATAAAGAAATGTAACTCATATGATGATATAATACATTTTAAAAGTGTGCTTCACATTGTACTAACTGAGCAATAAGATGTGTCATCTCTGGATACCATCTGTGTTTGGATTATGAAAAAGAGTTGCACAGTTGCAACGCAGGAAAACGGCTGAAATTATTTTTTTATTGTGCAACAGACAGAATAATTTTTCATCCTGATATTCAGAATAATTTTATTTGTATAAATCTGTAAAAGAAAACAAAACAGAAAAAACTACTTCAGTTTTATACTAAATAGATTTATGAACATGATGTAAAGATGAAGCTGAGATCTCTCCATTCCTACACCACCATGTTCTTGTTTGGTTGCTTCGGCTGTGTTACTAGATCAGGTTTTACACCCTTCATTCACCACACAACCACTCATCCATCTGCTGACACACTGATCACACTGATTCATTCATTCATGCATTGATTGGTTATTGTATGTTTAATAATAAACTTGTACACCTCTCTTGTCATGGCTCATGAGCCGGGTCATGTGACAGCTGTCAGTCACCTAGAAAAGATGGAATCTAATCTAAGAAAACTTGTTCTGAACTTAAAGAGGTTGAACATTTTATGTCATTTTTAGCTTGTTACTTTAGTTCAGTTGACTTTCTTGTCAACTAAACTAAAAGAAGTTGTATACATTTAATTAAATTTTTGCATTTCGTTTCATTTTTGCAAAGACCGTGAGTCGAAGCCTCGCTGAAGAGAACGGAGCTGCGTTTTCTTTTATGTGTTTCAGTGCGAGCATGTTGAACCAGATCGGCATGATGTGTTATTATATCACACTTAGAGAAACGTCAAACTGCCTTTGAATCGTCGCCCACTTGAGGGCGAATCCAAACTTTAACTCCACTCTCTGTTTCCTGTTCTTTGTTTGCCACTTAGTACCTGGTATTGTTAGCTAAACTCCATCAACCCCATCAACATTTGTCTCACAACAAAACTCTGAGTGGCGACGGTGAGTGACTGTCAGCGACTGTCAGCCATCTGTGTGTGGACAAACTAGAGCGGTATAAAGGAGAGAGACAGGAGCCCAAATAAACAACTACACTTTAGAAACAAGCCCAAAAAAACGCTCTCACGACTACCAATATTAGTGAGGCCTTTTCAGGAAAACAAGCCCAAAGTCACTGATAATAAGCCGACTTGGCAACTCTGGCTCTGCTCCGTAAATGGAAACGCCCACTCAGCCGTTGCAAAAGGTCGTGTCTAGAAGGGAGCCCGCAAAAATGCGAAATCTGATTTGAGATCTGCAAAAACTTGCATATACTCTCGCGGGACTCGCTGTCCGACGACTTATCGGCCCAATTCTGATCCGGGGCTGCGGTCGAACAGTCTTCTTCTCTCAGGAAGGTTCCTAACGGAGTGAAATGACCCGGAAGTATCTCAGTAGCAGCCGTGATGAGAGCTGTTAGAATCCTCTAAATGCTGAGGAAAGGAGCTTCAATGCTTCCTTTATTATCTCCTTTAGCAGAGGATACACTGGAGCATCCTTTACCAAAGGAAAGGAGATAATTCAGACCCACAATTCCTTGCGGCCGCAACTTTTAATCTTATCGTGCAGGCCTAATTCAGAGGATGGATGGCTTTCCTAGCTAGATTGACTATGAGGGGGTTTCTGAGCAGTTTACACAGCAGAAGTGCTCGCCATCCAACCGCAGAAACATGCAGAAATCTAGGTCTTGGTGTCTTAATGTGGTAATCTGGAGGGATTATTGATCTTTTTTTATCAATTCTCCAGTGGTTAAAAAAAAAAATGGTTAAATTTAGCACCAAATCTGTGGAACAAATGGAATCAACCCAACAACTACTGCAACAACTTCTGAGACATAACAGAGCATGGAGATGACCATCATATACTTCTATCATAATGCTCTAAACCCTGATACACTTTCACTATTTATTTAAAGTAATTAATTCATGTTTATTTCTGATTTATGACTAGAACAACTTGACACACAGCGCTGAGCAGCATCTCAGATTAATCTCCAGCTTTCAGATGATGTTCACCACTTCTATGTGACATCTACTGCTGACCTGCTATCTCCCCCTAAAGACCCCCTGGATCCCCTAAAGACCCCCTGGACCCCCTAAAGACCCCCTGGACCCCCTAAAGACCCCCTGGATCCCCTAAAGACCCCCTGGACCCACTAAAGACCCCCTGGATCCCCTAAAGACCCCCTGGACCCCCTAAAGACCCCCTGGACCCTCCTAAAGAAGACTAAATCGGGTCTATTGTGGGTCTCAGAGGGTTAATTCAGCCTGTTCAAGCCAAGAGAGATTCTTATGAACACATCATGTTAAATGGCTGTGAACACACACACACACACACACACACACACACACACACAGATGAACTCAGTTGATTTCCTGTAAATGGAGAGAGGAGGAGCTGCACTGACGGTGTGACGCAGGCTCATGAGAACAGAGGAAGGAAACCCTGAAAGGGGAAGTGTTTAGTTCAGTTCAGCTCCAGACTCCATTTTGAGATAACGGAGCAGAAGACTGAAGACAGAAGACTGAAGCAGGGTGAGTGTTAATCCAACATTGTATTACTTCACTCTCAAAGTGTCTGAGTCAGTTTCCTCCCTGTGGACTGTAGAGGAGAGAAATGTTAGAATGAACTCAACAGTTTGATTCTTCTGTGAACACAAAGTCATGACTGGCTGAATAATCCTCATTAAACCTGCTGTAAGCCAAGAAAACAAGCAGAGAGGTAAAGAGAAGTGACCAGGTGGAGCGCTGGCTGGTTTTATTATAGTGTGTGTGTGTGTGTGTGTGTGTGTGTGTGTGTGTGCGTGTGTGTGTGTGTGTGCGCGCATGTGTGTCTGTGTGTGTGTGTGTGGTAGAGAGAGAGGGTGTGTGTTACTTCCTGTTCTCTTGTACTAACTTGTTTCCGTTACATGCTCACAGTCAGTGTTTCTGTTTGACCTCTCAGACTGACTTCAGATCAGAAGATGGAGGAAGAGGAGGAGTCTAAAGGTCTTCCTCTGTTCTTCAGTAATGAACCTGGACCCTCAGAGTCAAAGTAAGAGACTGTTTCTACTGTAAGCTGACCTGATGGATGATGATGCATTGAGGATGAAGACTAAATGTTCTGCTAACAGATTTATATTCCTGATGCAGAACTATTAGTGCAGATACTGTTTCAACCTCAGATGGATCTTAGTCTGGGTTTTATAGCCACAAACTACTGATTGTATTTCTGTAACAAAACACCTGAGAACCTCCATTTCACAATTTACACGTCAAGAAAATGTTCATATTTCTGCCTGAACGTTGAAGTCACTGTAAAGATTTACAACTATTCAAAATCTGAAAGAATGAGCTTCAAATGTGTAATTCATTCTCTCACATTTCTCCTCAAAATACTGTGTTGGTTTCACTTCTCCTAAAATCAGCTGTTATGGCAGCTGAAGGACGAATATATACAGTATATACTGAACATGTAGCATCATCATCATCTAAGTTACTGTATTAATACACTGACTATAAGGATGTATATATATATACTGTATTAATACACTGACTATAGGGATGTGTATATATATACTGTATTAATACACTGACTATAAGGACGTATATATACTGTATTAATACACTGACTATAAGGATGTATATATATATATACTGTATTAATACACTGACTATAAGGATGTATATATACTGTATTAATACACTGACTATAAGGATGTATATATATATACTGTATTAATACACTGACTATAAGGACGTATATATACTGTATTAATACACTGACTATAAGGATGTATATATACTGTATTAATACACTGACTATAAGGACGTATATATACTGTATTAATACACTGACTATAAGGATGTATATATACTGTATTAATACACTGACTATAAGGACGTATATATACTGTATTAATACACTGACTATAAGGATGTATATATATATATACTGTATTAATACACTGACTATAAGGACGTATATATACTGTATTAATACACTGACTATAAGGATGTAATATATATATACTGTATTAATACACTGACTATAAGGACGTATATATACTGTATTAATACACTGACTATAAGGATGTATATATATATATACTGTATTAATACACTGACTATAAGGACGTATATATACTGTATTAATACACTGACTATAAGGATGTATATATATATATACTGTATTAATACACTGACTATAAGGACGTATATATACTGTATTAATACACTGACTATAAGGATGTATATATATATACTGTATTAATACACTGACTATAAGGACGTATATATACTGTATTAATACACTGACTATAAGGACGTATATACAGTATATACTGTAGATGTAGCAGCGTCATCATGTAGAAACCTACGTCAGGTCACCATGTGGGAAAACGTCTTTAGAAGGTCTTGAAGGGAAAACAGCATTTTGATGCTAAAACATTCGTCCGTAGTTCTCAGATCTGAATACATCAGGAACACATCTGGGAAGATACAGAATGATATAACAACTAAATCATGCCATGCCATGATTTAGTTGATTGTGTGTTTGCACATTTAATTTCTACTAAAATGTATTTACTAACTGAAGTTTAACAAACTTTTCGTGACAGAAAGAATGAATCTGTGCATTCTTCCTCTTTGTATCTGTGACAGCTGTCAGTCACCCAGAACAGCTGTAATCTAAGAGGACTAATACAAACTTTAAAGCACATTATTGACAGTAGCAGTAGTTTGTGTGTTTAGAGCTACTGAAATGTCTTTGTCATCAGAGAGTTTATCAAGGATTCATGTGATGTGAATAAAATCATGTTGATGTTTGCAGAGTTCAGTCCAGACCGAGAGCAGAGTCTCCAGTACCCAGCTGTCTGTCTATGAAGAGTGACCGGTCCAAAGGTGCTATACTGAACTTCAGTAATGAACCTGGACCCTCAGAGTCAAAGTAAGAGACTGTTTCTACTGTAAGCTGACCTGATGGATGATGATGCATTGAGGATGGAGACTAAATGTTCTGCTAACAGATTTATATTCCTGATGCAGAACTATTAGTGCAGATACTGTTTCAACCTCAGATGGATCTTAGTCTGGGTTTTATAGCCACAAACTACTGATTGTATTTCTGTAACAAAACACCTGAGAACCTCCATTTCACAATTTACACGTCAAGAAAATGTTCATATTTTTGCCCGAACCTTGAAGTCACTGTAAAGAATTACAACTATTCAAACTCTGAAAGAATGTTTAAAATGTGCAATTAATTTACTTGCTACTAACTCATTTACATCACTCATTTTTCAGCTATCTCCGCCAATGTTTTCTGTTGATTTTGTTTGTATGTTAAAGTTTTTACTGAAGTTTATTTGCCAACTAAAATTTAACAAACTTCTTGTGACACAGACAAAGTTAAATCATTTGTGCCATCTTCCTCTTAGTATCTGACAGATGTCAGTCACCTAGAAAAGATGTAATGTGATCAAATAGGACGGCTACAAACTTTTAAACCTCCTAATTAATGACAGTAGCAGTAGTTTGTGTGTTTAGAGCTAGTTAGATGGATTTAACATCAGAGAGTTTATCAAGGATTCATGTGACCTAAAACCTATTAACTTCAGTAATGAACCTGGACCCTCAGAGTCAAAGTAAGAGACTGTTTCTACTGTAAGCTGACCTGATGGATGATGATGCATTGAGGATGAAGACTAAATGTTCTGCTAACAGATTTGTATTCCTCAACATGCAGCTTCATGTTGTACTAACTGAGCAAGAAGAAGAGTCATCTCTGGCTACCATCTATGTTTGGATTATGAAAAAGAGTTGCAACTCAGGAAAATGGCTTAAATTATTCTTTATTATGCAACAGACAATAGTTTTTTTTCTTTTAGATGTTGAGAAGAATCTTAGTCATATAAGTCTGAAAAAGCACATTAGTATTTAATCACATTGATTTAAACATTAAAATGAGATACATTTGATCAAAACTCATTTTAATTCAACCTGTTCAAGCTAAAAGAGATTCTCATGAACACTCCGTGTTATAAAGCTGATTTGTGTGATACACACGCCCTCATAGATAAACTCAAAGGTCAAAGGTTTCCTGTAGATGAATAACAGAGCAGAAGGATGAAGACTGTAGACTGAGGCAGGGTGAGTGTTAATCCAACAGTTTATTACTTTACTGCCAAAGTGTCTGAGTCCGTTTCCTCCCTGTGGACTGTAGAGGAGAGACATGTGACGCTGCCACCTTGTGGTTTCCCGGCGTGCCCTCACAGTATGAGCTCCATGAGCAAGTTGCAGTTCTTTTTCCTCCCATCATGTTATATAGCCTCCAGAATAATATCAATGATTTAAAAGAGACCAAAGAGAGCTGATTATGTCCTTTACTGATTCACAGTCACTTTGGGTAGTTTAGTTTGAGTTAGTTAGGTTTGAACTGAGGTTAGAAGTGGTCTAAATATTGAGGTAGACCAGCAGTCTGAGACACACAGCATGTAACTCTGGTGTTCCTTGTTAGAATAGATTAATATCAATGTTTTAAAAATGTCTGTTGTTCCTCTTTAATAAAGAAACTTCAGCAGATCACTAAATGTTTAATAAGACAGTCAGACAGGAAAAGCAGCTAATTCTTGTTTATTAAAGCAGGAGAGTTCAAATAAAGGAACATTTTCATCACAGACTGAATGCTGAATTCACTACCAACACTTTAACTCTTCTCTGTGACCATCTGAGCTTCAGTGTCGGACAAGTCTGGATATTCTTCACCAACAATCAATAAATGATTTTAGTAATAAAGTAATGTCTCCACAGAGAGAAGAAGAGGAGTCATGCTTCTGTGGAGGAGCCAATGTCCATATCCAGAACAATATGGAGCACTATGACATCTCTGTTCTATCCCAGACAGACAGACACACTGATGAAAGGGGAGTTATCTTCTTGTCATTGTCGTATATCAATACATGCTCATGGAGGATCTCTTGTTGGGTCTCTAAATGATAGAGTACGGTCTAAACCTGCTCAATATGAAAAGCATCTTAAGATAACTTCTGTTATGATTTGACGCTATATAAACATAAATTGAACTGAACTGAACTGAACAGGAGCCACAGACTTTGAACAACATTATCTTTCCTGCTACAGTCTCCTTCTCTGACTTACAAACACACGTCTGGTCCTGCAGAGCGACACGTTGAAACACTATTAAAAATAAATATAAAATCACGTTGACGTTAGTTTTGACTTCAAGAAGGGAAGATGACTTTATAACCTTTACTTCTTTATATGTTCTCATATTGATTATTTTCATATTGGCATTAGAAATAATGAGTTTCTTTGTTTTGTCTTAAACTTTGTTTCTCTCTTTCAGCAGATAGAGGTCTGCAGGAGGTTGTAGATGAACATAAGATCAGTCTGAATAGAGGTCTGCAGGAGGTTGTAGATGAACATAAGATCAGTCTGAGGAGGACATGTGAACGTGTGACTGAAGGAAGTGATGAAACAGGAAGTGGAACCCTCCTCAACAGGATCTACACTGAGCTCTACATCACAGAGGGACAGAGTGAAGAGGTTAATACCCAACATGAGGTGAGGCAGCTTGAGACAGCGTCTAAGAAGAAGACCCTCCATGACGCTCCAATCAAGTGCCGGGACATCTTTAAAGCCTTACCTGACCAACAGGGACACATCAGAGTCGTTCTGACGAACGGCGTCGCTGGCGTTGGAAAAACCTTCTCAGTGCAGAAGTTCACTCTGGACTGGGCAGAGGGCTTGGAGAACCAAGATGTCAGTCTGGTGGTTCTGCTTCCGTTCAGGGAGCTGAACTTGATCAGAGATGAGCGGTTACAGTCTTCTCATGCTGCTCCATGTTTTCCATCCAACATTACAGAAGGTCACAGCAGAGAAGCTCGCTGTCTGTAAAGTTCTGTTCATCTTTGACGGCCTGGATGAAAGCAGACTTTCACTGGATTTCAAGAACAACGAGGTTGTGTCTGATGTCACCCAGAAGTCATCAGTCAAGGTGCTGTTGACAAACCTCATCCAGGGGAATCTGCTTCCCTCAGCTCTCGTCTGGATAACTTCCCGACCTGCAGCAGCCAATCAGATCCCTCCTGCATGTGTTGACAGGGTAACAGAAGTACGAGGCTTCACTGACGCCCAGAAGGAGGAGTACTTCAGGAGGAGAGTCAGTGATGAAGAGCTGTCCAGCAGAATCATCTCACACATCAAGACATCCAGGAGCCTCCACATCATGTGTCTAATCCCAGTCTTCTGCTGGATCACTGCTACAGTTCTGGACCACATGTTGACTACAGACCAGAGAGGAGAGCTGCCCAAGACCCTGACTGACATGTACTCACACTTCCTGTTGATTCAGACAAAGAGGAAGAAGCAGAAGTATGGTGAGGGACATGAGACGAGTCCACAGGAGCTGATGGAGGCTGACAGGGAAGTTCTTCTGAAGCTGGGGAGGCTGGCGTTTGAACAGCTGGAGAAAGGAAACATCATGTTCTACCAAGAAGACCTGGAGCGGTGTGGTCTGGATGGCACAGAGGCCTCGGTGTACTCAGGAGTTTGTACAGAGATCTTCAAAAGAGAGAGTGTGATCTTCCAGAAAACAGTCTACTGCTTTGTTCACCTGAGCATTCAGGAGTTTCTGGCTGCAGTCTACATGGTCCACTGTTACACAAACAGGAACACAGAGGTACTGGAGGACTTCCTGGGAGAGGACTATGTTCATTCAACCCTGGATGACTTCCTGAAGAGAGCCATGGAGAAATCCCTTGAAAGTGAAAATGGCCACCTGGACCTGTTTGTTCGCTTCCTTCATGGCCTCTCTCTGGAGTCCAACCAGAAGCTCTTAGGAGGTCTGCTGGGTCAGACAGACAACAGTCCAGAAATCATCCAGAGAATCATCAACAACCTGAAGAAGATGAACACGTATAAAACCTCTCCTGACAGAAATATCAACATCTTCCACTGTCTGACGGAGATGAACGACCACTCGGTACATCAGGAGATCCAAGAGTTCCTGAAGTCAGAGAACAGATCATGGGAGAAACTCTCTGTGATCCACTGCTCAGCTCTGGCCTACATGCTGCAGATGTCAGAGGAGGTTCTGGATGAGTTGGACCTGATGAAGTACAACACAACAGAACAGGGACGACGGAGACTGATTCCAGCTGTGAGGAACTGCAGAAAAGCTCTGTAAGTCCAGATGTGATTAACTTTATAGATCAGTGTAGATTAGTAGTTTAGTTCTTCAAATATACACACTATAAATTATTCTTAAATATAATATTCTTATAAGTGTTCCACGTGTTTATTACATAAATATGTCAGTTGTATTTTGTCACAGATGTTCTTGAGCTGTTTCAAATGTTGAGTTAAAATGTTTCAGTAGGTTGTGTTTCTAGCTGTCAAGTTAATGAACACTTATTCTATTTATTATAATAATTGTTACATTTTACAGTTTTTTCTTATTTATGTATCTGGGTGATGGAGACGACATGTGAACCTGGTAAAACAAATAAAAAAACAAAAGATCATCTGTCTGGTGGAGCGCTGGGTCTAACCGGTGTAACGGCCAGCAACAGAACGTTTGCTGATCCGGCGGGGAGTCGGGGCGGTCCTGGGATCAGAGTCCTGGTGCTGGGGTTTACACTGGCTGAATTTGAGCTAACTGCTAACTGGGGGTACGTCTCCTGGAGCTGCCGCACACTCTACTCCCGGCGAAGCAGCCTCCCGGCGGCGAGGAGGACGAGGCGGGGGTGCTAGTCGATTTCTCGTTTCTGCTTCTTCTGATTTAATCCAGACGGTGCAGTGTCCGTTCAGAGCATGTCTGTTCAGAACGGGCTGAATGCTTGCAGCTTTCTCCAGAACCGCTCGTACAAACAACTTCACACTCGACATTGTGCTTCGTTGGGTCCCGAGCAACACACCTGCCATGACATAGTTGCGTCACACACCCAAGTCACGGCTACTCATGGTTAGGAACACCGGTGAAATACACTTAGCGGAGGTAGTTTTCAAATAGTTGTATTTTCCTGGAGGTAACATTATTAGTGTTATTTGTTAGTATCAAGTCTTGACACCGGGGAAATACCGTCTTACTCACGGGGGAAAACACACACAGGTTACAGCTTACTCACGGTCACTCCGGTGAAATACAATAGAAGAGTTTGGTTGTAAAGTGAACTGCAGTCAATGAACCACGGTCTGCTCTCTGTGGACGACATGCTGGACTCAGTCTGCAGAGCCCAGAAGCCCCGCCCCCGCTGCTGCACAGAGCGCCGCTCACTTGATTATTCAAAGTTTAATAATATTGAACGCGCGTCCACAGCAATACACCCACCATGAGTGAAGTTGAGTGGATGATAGTGTTGTCACGATACCAAAATTCTGACTTTGATACGACACCCTGCCTAAATATCTCGATACCGATACTGACACGATGACACGGCAAAAATCTAAAACATCAGGAAAAGTAATGGAGTAATAGATGACCGAACATGGAACTTAAAATTATTTTTTATCATTTTAAATTTTTTAAATGTAACAATTTATTCATTAAAACTGAAATGGTATGCAGTAATCTGATGTCCCCTTTACTTAAGTTTATGTGATTTCTTTGATAGTTAATTTTATATTTGCATTTATTTTTATAATGCACACATGATTACATTTAATCTGTATTCTTATTTCTATTATTCTTATAGCTCATCTATGTTTTTATATATTTTTATTCTATAATGGAACAACTGTAATTTCCCCTGGGGATAAAAACGTATTTCTTACAGCGTTTAATACGTTTTTTTTTTTTTTTTTTTTTTAAACAGGCAGAGAGTGTTATAGCAGCACGGAAAACGACGAGAAGCTTCCAAAACAAAAACCTAGAAAACGATAATAAATTCAGATTAAGTTCTGAGAAGTTGATGAAAGAAAAGCTGCTAAAATCAGGAAGACACCACAGTAACTGTAGAAAGTAAAATAATACTTTAACACGTTACAGAGACACACGGTAAAATAACACTTTAACACGTTACAGAGACACACGGTAAAATAACACTTTAACACGTTACAGAGACACACGGTAAAATAACACTTTAACACGTTACAGAGACACACGGTAAAATAACACTTTAACACGTTACAGAGACACACGGTAAAATAATACTTTAACATGTTACACAGACACACGGTAAAATAATACTTTAACACGTTACAGAGACACACGGTAAAATAATACTTTAACACGTTACAGAGACACACGGTAAAATAATACTTTAACATGTTACAGAGACACACGGTAAAATAACACTTTAACATGTTACAGAGACACACGGTAAAATAATACTTTAACATGTTACAGAGACACACGGTAAAATAACACTTTAACACGTTACAGAGACACACGGTAAAATAATACTTTAACATGTTACAGAGACACACGGTAAAATAATACTTTAACACGTTACAGAGACACACGGTAAAATAATACTTTAACACGTTACAGAGACACACGGTAAAATAACACTTTAACACGTTACAGAGACACACGGTAAAATAATACTTTAACACGTTACAGAGACACACGGTAAAATAATACTTTAACCATGTTACAGAGACACACGGTAAAATAATACTTTAACACAAGCTCTTTGGTGGATTATGTGTTCTTCAGGAGATGCTTGGACAGATTCAGAAAAGATGGAAATACACAGCTTCCACCAATAACAGCGGTCTGATGAATATATAACAGCAGAATGATAGAATTCAGACTTTTTAAGAGATCTTATACACACCAAAGATCAATGTTATGTTTTTCATGCTGATACACTGATAACATCTTTCTGATGACATTATGTTGAAAATAATGAAACCTTATTGGTTCATTAACTGTGTTTGTGAGCTGAATAAGTTTGATGCTCAGAAAAGAGTGTTAATGACAAAACGCCATGCAGTCATCAAAATATCTAATTATATAAATGTTTAATTATGTACAGGTCTAATATTATTACACGATTTGTTTCATTTCTCTACCGTTTGGCAGCAGTCACTGAATTTTCCCATTTATGGACGTGAACCTGACAGCAGCAGGTTAGTTAGCAAAGAGAGGTCATCTTTATCAACTGTATTATTATTACTTATTCACTGAGTTTTAAAAATGCTTTTCTAATCAAGAAGGCCTCATGCTAACTTTGTGGAGACAGACCTGGGATCAGATCTCACTGACAGACTGGACATTATGGAAGCCTCAATGTAACTACATGTTCTCTCTCTTCATCTGCAAGATTAAAGAAAAACAAAGATTAAAAGTCTGCAGGTTTGAGAGAGAGTGATGAGAATTATTGTTTCATGTCAACCAGTGAGATAAGATTAGCTGAACCACTGATGTGAGGAGCAAATGTTAATCAAAGAAGTATATATCAAACTGTTTAGTCATCAAATGCATGAAGTAAATATAAACTGTCCTCTTTCATAATAATCTTATTTTGTCATTTTTGTGTCATGACAGACTTTCTGACTGTGAACTCTCAGATACTCACTGTGAAGTTGTGGCCTCAGCTCTGAAGTCCAACCCCTCCCATCTGAGAGAGCTGGACCTGAGTAACAACGAGCTGAAGGATTCAGGAGTGAAGCTGTCTGCTGGACTGGAGAGTCCAAACTGTAGACTGGAGACTCTGAGGTCAGTTCACTGACTGTAGTTTATGTAGTTTGTACACAAACTCTCTACGCACACAGCAGAAGCTTCAGTTGGTTGCAATCTCCTTACGTCACCGCTAGATACCGCCAGATCCTACACACTGGACCTTTAACCACAGACCTTATTTCAGACACCTAACTAAAAACCCATTGACCTCCAGACGAGGGAACAGGAAGTGCTAAAATGCTAACTCATCTCTGGGTTTTAGGACTCATTCCTGTAGCTCTCTATGTGAACATGTCTAAAGGTTGCAGCACTCTTCAACAAACACGTATTGCACCAACTTAAAGGCACATAAGTGATGATTATGAACGACACCATCTAACCAGAGGTTTCTATGGTTCTAAGTTATTTCCCACGTTCTTGTTGACAGCAGATCTAACTGTGCTCTGTTTTCATGTCAGCATTGTCTAATTATTTGAAGCCACAGACATTTAGATTGCATCAAAAACCAAATAAATATTCTGCATCAGAAACATCTTAGCAGGTTCATATTTTTCTCAAGTCTATCTGAATACAATACTCACATGTTCATATGTACATTCAAAGAGTTATTGATGTCTGTCATCATTCCTTCTGTCTGTGAAGCAATCCCCGTTTAACCTGAGTGTTACGAGATGAGGACTAAATCCACCGTCTTGTTCTGTGTAAAATGACCTGTAAAGTTGATCTTAAACTAATCGGAGGCTTCAGCAGTCTGAGTTAGACGTATTAGGGCTGGGTGACCTGGACAAAATCAAATATCACAATATTTTTGACCAAATACTTCGATATCGATATTGCGACGATATTGTAGGATTGACCATTGGTGCTTTCACAAATTATTTACACCATGAGATTTTTGATAAATAATCATCAGTAATGTGGATCTCATGACGAAGTGTAAATGACAAATAATAGAACAGCTAGAACAGTCAGGTAAGTTCAGATAATTACATCCCTTTATTGAAATGTAGCCTTTAAAACCAGGAAAAGACGACACTGATGCCATATCACGATAAAACAATATCCAAAATCTAAGATGATATCTCGTCTCATATCACGATATCGATATAATATGGATATATTGCCCAGCCTTAGTATGTATCCAGTCAGTATGTTGTGTTTGACAGTTTCCTTGTTGAGCTGCAGGAGGATTAGTAACTCAAAGAGGAATTTGGTACTAAACAGTCTGTAACTTTGGTAAACACTAGGGGCGGGAAAAAAATCAATTCACCTTTGTGTCGCAATTTTTTCATTACGATTAAAAAATAGATTTTTTAATGCCAGAATCGATATATTTGCTCCATTTGAGTCTATGTGGAGGTAGAAGGAAGTTACCGCTTTTATTGTTGTAGTCTGAGTAACGTGACTTCATATCTGTTCCAACCAAAACAAACCACAGCGAGCCGAAACGAGAAAGTCTAAAACGTTGGAGGGTCAGCGTGGATACGACCTACACCCTCACATGTTAAATCCAGCGTGGTAAACACTAAACATCCAGTAAAGGATGGAAACACTTTGGCTTTCACACATTGACAGGAAAAGCAGAGCTAGACATCACGGCTAAAGCTGCATGCTAACTCTGTCACGGACAGGAAACGTTATCGTATGGCGGTAACGTGGCGGTCGAGCTGGCCGTCGCTCTCATCTCCGTGGTGAAATGGGCCGACTCTACAACTGTAGAGCACCCATATACTGACATTTATGTTAATGTATTTAGCCTTTGATTTTTGAGTTTTGCTGGAAAAAATGTAATAAATACTTCCTGACAATGACTGATATATTTGACTTCAGGACATCTCTGACTACATACATGCTGAAAATCAAACAGTTTTACTGGATTCATTTAGATATTTTCCAAATTAAAAGTCCCTAAAAAGTGTATGATTCAACTTTTTCCCATGGTCTAGTGTTAAAAACAGTTAACAAAAACCACAATAAATTGTAATATCGAATCACAATACTTAAAAATCACAATACATATTGAATCAGGAGATAGTTGAATCGATCCAGCCCTAGTAAACACTCACTTGATTTGTCGGACTCAGACTGCTGAATCTTCATATCAGTTCAGTTGAACTTCTGAAGTCATTTCTTACAGTGTAGTTGTGTTATGAAGGGCCCACTTCACAGGAGGAATGATTACTGCCACCAATAACTCTTTTAATGTACATATGACATGTGGCTGTTGTTTATAGACACACTTGAACAAATGTGGACCTTTCCTGTAAATGACATAAACCTGCTAAGCTCCCAGATACAGTGAGAAGAAGGCCATGTAATAAATGAAGTAATGAAGTCCAACAAGTCTGATTTGATATTGATCCTCTAATTCCAGACTTGACAGAGATCAGCAGCATGTTATTGATGTGTGTTTGACATGAACAGGTGTATGAATGTTGTGGTAACATCTGGATGATGTCTGTAGAAGGCTGACATTATGATGATCCACAATAACACAATGACAAAGTCACTCTACTCATTTTAGGGAAAAGATCATTGATTAGGACATAGTGATGTTGAGCTACACATTTAAAACCTGAACACATCTGACTGGATTATAAAGTGATTTTTATCTTCATCATTTATTCTTTATTCAGATTGTGGAACTGCAGGTTGTCAGAGATCAGCTGTGCTTCTCTGATCTCAGCTCTGAAGTCCAACCCCTCCCATCTGAGAGAGCTGAATCTGAGTGCAAACAACCTGAAGGATTCAGGAGTGAAGCTGCTGTCTGATCTTGTGGAGAGTCCACACTGTAGACTGGAGACTCTGAGGTCAGTAGAGGGTCGGAGTCGGTTCATGCTGGTTTCAGCAGTATTGTTGTGATGTGTTTCCTCCGTTAAGCTGTGAGAGGAGAACGGTGACACACACAGAGAGAGAGAGAACAGTCAGCCAATCAGATCAGCCAGAAGCTTGTTGTGATCATGTGTTAGAGTTGATGTGAAGAAGATGTTGTTGTTGTGTTCATGTCTCCAGGAAAAACACTGAGTATCTTAATGCTAAAGTCCATTTTCTTCTTCAGTGGTTTAGTCCATTGACTGTGGCAGAGCATTGTTGAGCTACACATTTAAAACCTTCATATATCACAACACCTGACTTCATCATGTTAAATAAATTATAAAACAAACATAAATATGAAGAATAAATAAATAATCTCTATTTCAGCTATCAGACAATAACAAATATATTCACTATTTACTTTTCTATAAATGTTATGAAGCTTTATGATTCTTTTACTGACTGAAGAGTTTAAACTGAAGATGCTTTGATTTTATGACTCCACTATTCCTAAAATATATATTGTAGATGAGTTTTGTTCACATTTCCCCAAAATCCATCCTGACATATTTGACATCTTTAGAAACTTTGAGATGTTGAGTTGAATCTTGAATCAGTTTCTGTGGTTTTTATTTGTGTTTGGCTGCTCAACATGAGTTTGTATAGATGGATCCACTGGTGGAGCTGTCAGAGTTTAAGAGGTGAAGTCACTACGTCTTTATTGAAGTAGCAGCACGTTGTCATTAATATTAATGAGAGCTCTGTTTCACTGTTTGTGTTTAACAGTTTTTAACCTGCATCCTGTTGGCTTCAGGTGTTTAGAGTTTACATTTTATAAACTTCTACGTTCTAAACCTTCTTCAGCTCTGAACTCATTATTAAACAATGAATGATTTCAAGCAGGAACGTTGTCTTCTAAACTTACATCATTTATTCTTTATTCAGATTGTGGAGCTGCAGTTTGTCAGAGATCAGCTGTGCTCCTCTGGCCTCAGCTCTGAAGTCCAACCCCTCCCATCTGAGAGAGCTGGATCTGAGTGACAACAAGCTGAAGGATTCAGGAGTGAAGCTCCTGTGTGGTTTTCTGGAGAGTCCACACTGTAGACTGGAGACTCTGAGGTCAGTTCACTGACTCTCTGTTACTGTTAGATATCTTATATGTTTAATTAACAATTGAACCTGATTTATGTACAAACATAACTTCCATCCATAAAGTTGTTAATGTCCTTTTCTTCATATTTTCATGTTTCTTGAACTAAATTCAGTCTGCAGTCACTAAAGACTTGTGTTTCTTAAAGAAAGTGTAGAAAATGTCCTCTGTTAGTTGTTAAAGTAAATGAATGTTTATCATTGTTGGTAAATGGTCACATCTGGATACAGAAGATCCTCTGAACTAATATTGGTTCTAAATTGATCAAGTTTACTTCATGAAGTAGAAATATTTCTCTGGTTTCTGTTTGTTTCAACGTGTTCCACAAATAATGTCTGATCATTGATATTGATCCTTCAGCACACACACATAGATGAACACAGAGATCAGCAGCATGTTATTGATGTGTGTTGACATGAACAGGTGTATGAATGTTGATGTGACATTTGGATGATGAACACATCTGATTGGATTATAAAGTGATTTTTATCTTCATCATTTATTCTTTATTCAGATTGTGGAGCTGCAGTTTGTCAGAGATCAGCTGTGGCTTCTCTGGCCTCAGCTCTGAAGTCCAACCCCTCCCATCTGAGAGAGCTGGATCTGAGAGTCAACGACCTGAAGGATTCAGATGTGAAGCTGCTGTCTGATCTGGTGAAGAGTCCACACTGTAGACTGGAGACTCTGAGGTCAGTAGAGGGTCGGAGTCGGTCCATGCTGGTTTCAGCAGTATTGTTGTGATGTGTTTCCTCCGTTAAGCTGTGAGAGGAGAACGGTGACACACAGAGAGAGAGAACAGTCAGCCAATCAGATCAGCCAGAAGCTTGTTGTGATCATGTGTTAGAGTTGATGTGAAGAAGATGTTGTTGTTGTTGTGTTCATGTCTCCAGGAAATAAAGCTGGATTACAGCTGACAGCATCACATCATGTATAGAGACAGTGGTCCTCATCCATCAAACTGTCGTACCATCAACTCTGATCAGAAAGTCTTTGTTCTCTCATTGATCAGTTCATCTCTGTCACAGCTCTGAGATCAGTCTGACTGAAGCCTCAGATCACTGGCTCTTATTTCATAGAACCGTGGTTACATTTAGTAACCATGATGTGGTCTGCCCATAGAGCTATTAAAGGAGGGTAACGGGATGAGGGTGTGGAGGTTTAGTGTCTTTATTAACTCGTTCCAGTCCACTAGGAGCAGCACACTGGAATGAGTGAGGACCAGAGGAGGTGCAGACTTTAGGAACGACCACACTGATGAATTAGCTAGAAGATAAATTGCGGTTCCTGTTGGAGATATTGAGTAGTGAGCGGAGATATGGAGGTTGGTTTCTGCTAATGATAGTTTATAAATGAACTGTGTGCTGCATCAGTGACTGACAGCTGATGAAGGGAGTCTCTGTGAACACTGATTCATGACTTTTGTTCTCTTCTTCTCTCAACAGCTGGAAGGGGGTGTGATCTCTGTCAGAGTGAGTTATCAGAAAAGTGGATGTGTTGAGAGGATCAGCCGTGTCCTGATGATCCACAGAGGTTCACCACCTGGACCTGCATCTGATTTTGTCTTTGTTTATTCATTCATATATTCTGAACCCAAAGTGCCTCTGCAGAATAGTTCAGTTCATGACAACATAACTGTAGATGAACACATTTAAATAGATCTTTCTGCTCTGCTTTGTGTCGCAGCTCCACCCTGTGGAACGATGGAGTTTTGCTGTTTACTTCCACATATTTCTAAATAAGTTAATAAAGTTACCCTATTAAAACCGAGCCCTCAGGAAGAGCGTCTGCATATGACATGATAACTGACTGATAGGTAAACATGACACAGGTAGATGTGATTACTGTGGACAAGAGGAAACGGTGGAGCATGTCATGTTGCATTGTGGGAGATATGAGGAAGAAAGAAGGCCTCAAAGAGATTAAAGTACACTTTGATTTAATAGATATTTGTAATGGAAAATGACATTGTATGTAATGATGTCTCTTTATGCAACAGTGGAGAGTTCCTGTCTGTGTGCTCTTCGTCTCATGTAGTGGGAAAGTACTGAGTGTTGACTTTTACTGGGACACTGTCTGAGTAAAACAACTCCTTTTCTCACAGTCCCTGTTGTAGATTTCTATATAATCACATTGTAATAATCTCCTGCAGTGCACTCTTCTGCAGACTTTGTGTGACTCTGTATAACCAGTGCCTCTTCTTGCAAGAATAAAATACAACAAAGACATTTCATCTGTTTGAGATCCTTATTTCAACGTTCATTAGGACTCATCTCGGAATATTGACAGAATTTCCATTACATATTCTACCAAAGAACTCACTAAATGAGTGTTATAGAACATTATTTCAGTATCTTAGACAAATTAATATGATTGGAAAAATATGAGGTTGTTTGTTTTCTTTTTCTTTTCTTTATTTTTTTGGGATATAGTAATTATTAGCCAGAATGATCCACACTCCTTCCTTTGGGTTCCTGCACACATAGGGGTGGAAGGAAATGAGAATGCAGATATATTGGCCAAACAGTCATTAAAACGACACTTAATTGACATACAAATACCGTTAAGTAAAGCAGAGGTTAAAACTACTAGGACTACATGCACAAAACCTGGCAAGAATACTGTGACTTTAGTGACACAGGGAGACATCTGTACAGTATTCAGAACCATGTAGGAGCTGGTGGAAGAGATGGTTCATTACCCGTCTGAGAATAGGACATACAGGATTAAACCAAACACTCCGTAGAATAGACAAGCACCCAACTGGACTATGCACGCACTGTAATAAACCGGGAAACTGTCAAACATGTTCTTTATAAAGGGCAACAAATATGACAAAGAAAGAAGTTAATTGATATCAGGAGTAGATGATGGAAATATTACAATCTGCTAGGAAAGACATCTAAGAAAGTACACAATCTTCTAATGTATTACTTAAGGGCAACAGGAATAATGGAGAGAATTTAATTAATAATATTATTATTGTTATTATTATTATTATTATTATTTTATTATTTCATTTTATTTATTTATTTATTTTTTCCAGCTTGACTATTTTCTGTCATTTTGACCAGAAAGTGACTTTTTGTAGTTGGTGCTGCAGCCTTTAACCTTTAACCTTTGACCTCTAACCAGCATGGATGAGAACACTTTAAAGCAGCTGGTGAAGCTCACTCAGGATGGACAGGTTGACTCTCTGCAGAGACTGATCAGCAGCTCTGAGGTTCAGTCTGTCAGCAGGAGACACTTCGGTCGGTCTGGGACACCCTGCTGCACTATTGCTTGCCAGGAGAAGGACACCTGGACATGCTGCAGTATCTCATAAAGCAGGTGTGCATGGATGTGGAGCTGCACAACAACGACTACAAGAGGCCTCTGCACGAAGCTGCTTCCATGAGCCACCAGGCCTGTGTTAGCTACCTGCTGCAGGAAGGAGCCAACGTGGACAGTCTGAAGAAAGCTGACTGGTGAGGATGATTAATGCATGTTAAACCAGGGAGGCAGATGATATAAAAAGAAATGTTGTGTATGCATGCAGCGCCCTCTGTTGGCTTTAAATATGCCTTATTTTGCTGTGTGCATCAGCTGAACCTCATCATGCAGCAGACAACATCACACATCCCCAGAGACTCAGGGGGCTTTGTGAGGACGCTTGAAGACGAGGCTTTCTGTGTTTTCCTGACATGTTCCATAAGATCATGCCACAGGTGGACATGCTTTTCAACCAGCTGCAGAAGAGGAACATGGACCCTGTCTTCATCAGAGCACTGGTCCAGAGGTTCACAGACAGCATGCTAACCATCAGATAAATAACTCCCAGATATTTACTATTAGCTGATAAAGCTGTTGTTAGAAAGATGAGTTGCTCACTTCCAACAGTCTGTAAAAGCCTGAATGTGCCTTGTCATCAAAGTGAATGAACATCATAGAAAAGCACATCACAATAATATCTGTTTAGAAGTTTAAAAAGGAAAAGAGACAATCAGAGTTGGATAATAATGCAGGTAAAGTAGTTATTAAACACAATCCACCAGGTCAGCTTCTAGAAGAGGCCTAGTTGTTATTGAAGATGAATTTAATTGTTATGCAGACTATACGCAGGCTAAATGCACAGCAGAATAACACTACATTGCATCTGGATCATGAATGTAATATAAAAAAAAGTGAATTATATAACCATACTGTAAACAACAGTGAGTATATTGCACACAATGAATAGAATTGCACATGGATCCGTTCTCTTTATACATCCATGATTAAAACCAATACCAGCCATTTCTCATATTATAGAAGATAATATTTGCTTGTAACAAACAGAAAGAATGAGATAAACTCTGAATTCAGTCGAGGCTTCACTTCAGTTTCTCAACTGACTACAAACAGATTACGTTCTGGATTTAGGTGTAAAGTCAGCTCCTTCATATTTAATATGTTTGATGTCAAATAAACAAACAGAACTGATTAACATGCGTTACTCTAGACTTTATATTCACTAATCATGTCCGTACAGGAGGATTCCAGTTTCATGTGTGACTCTGCCAGTTTTCACGTTACATGACTGAACACAGACACATAAAGTCGCCGTGGAGCTTCTTCCCTCAGAAATCCGTGTTGAAGCGGTCGTTCTCACCACCGTTCATGTTCTGTTGTTCCTGCTGGAGCTGCTTTCTGCCAGCAGATGTCACCGTTCCTTCTGTTTTACCACAAAGGAGGTTTATCAGAATGGATGCAGTGAACACTGAGCTGATGCTGGTGAATGCTTTCTTCCTGACTGACTTGGTGTTATAAAGGTTAAGTGTCATCATGATGTAGTTAAACTGGATTTAAAATGATGGAAACTGGATTTGAAATTAAACTCGGCACACAAGTTTCACAAACGTCCACTTGGACTCAAGTATGACCTGATTAGAGTTTGGTGGTCAAAGGTCAAAGGTCACCGTGTCCTCAGAAAACACATTTTAACCATAACTCAAGAATTCATCTGCTAATTATGACACTTTCACACAGATGTTAATTATGATGAAATGATGAAGTGATGACATTTTGGGCAGACGTGGATGTAAACTGTAACTTGACTGGTTGGGGGGGCAGACAACCGTGAGGCGGGAATTCTAGTTTCTTTCTTTTTGAAGACAAAACAAGTTTATTTATTCCATCAATGTTTAAGTATTTTGAGTTAACTCATTTTAAAATAAGTTATCTAACTTTGTGATATGAACAAAGAAACGTAGCTAACGTTAGTGTTAACGGACACTTCACTTTTTAAAACTTCAACATGTTTCTGTGGTTTTCTGTCCACATTTAAGATGAACTAATATCTGTTACTGCTCTGGACAGTGAACTCATCATCGTAGTAAAGATGAGACTGCCAGCTATTCTGTCATATTAGTATTTCAACAGAACCTCTTTAACATCTCACACAGTAAATGAAAGTGACAGTGTTCCTCAGCAGGGAGAGAAAACTGCATGTAGAATTGTAGACATGAGTGATGACATCAAATGCCAACTTCTGGAAGGAATAAAGGCAAGCCCATACTTTGCCATACAGCTGGACGAGTCGACTGACGTTAGCAATGCCGCTTTATTGTTCGTTTTTGTAAGATACTGCAAGGACAGTAATCTTCACGAGGATCTATTGTTTTGCAAGGAGCTTCCAACAAGAACAACGGCAGATCATGTAATGCGCTGCCTTGATGATTACTTCACCGAAAAAGGTCTTGATTGGAAATACTGTACAGGTGTTTGCACAGACGGCGCTGCATCAATGACGGGAAGACATCGTGGTGTTGTCAAACAGATCCAGGAGAGGACGCACTGTTTCTTACATCGGGAAAGTCTAGCTACAAAGCAGATGTCACCAGAACTGCATGAAGTCATGAACGTGGCTGTGAAAACTGTTAACTATATTAAGAAAAATGCACTCAACTCAAGGTGTTTTGCTGCTTTGTGTGAAAGACTTGATGCAGATCATTTGCAGATCTGTTGTACCACAGTGAAGTAAGGTGGCTTTCAAGGGGACATGTGCTTAATCGCCTTTTTGAACTGAGAGGAAGAAGTGCACACATTTGTGGAAGAGCAGCACTCCCCTCTTGCTGAGCATTACACTGATGGGAACTTTTGTGCAAAACTGGCCTACTTATCAGATCTATCTGACCAGTTAAATCAGCTCAATATATCAATGCAAGGCAGAAACAGACAGACAAAATTGAGGGCTTCAAGAAAAAACGTATTCTGTGGAACAGAAGAGTCAAGGAGGGACGATTTGACGTGTTTTCCACTCCTCAGTGAAAACTTTGGAAGCCACTCCTCATGTCAACATATCCAGTGTTATAACCCAGCATTTGACTCAGTTGTCAGGAAAGTTTACAGACTACTTCCCAGAAGATGCACGAGATGGAAACCTTTGGAGTTTTGGACCCTTTCTCTGTGGATCCTGCTTCAGAAGACTCTCTCCACTGTGTTGGAAAATGAAGTGATGGAACTATCAGCAGACAGCAGCCTGAAGCTTCAGCTCACACAAGTAGACCTTGCTTCATTCTGGATTACTGGCTGCCAGTCAATATCCCTCTCTGTCAAACGGGCAATCAAATTTCTGTTGCCTTTCACCACCACCTATTTATGTGAGTCAGGGTTTTCCATTGTGACTGTCACCAAATCAAAGGCAAGGAACAAACTCATCATCTCCCAGAGGCAAGCCCAAGTGTCTCACTGAGGGTGAGCAGAATATGTATTTTGGTCATACAGCTGACAGTGGCATAACACATATCTACAGCCCACTTTATTATCTGTTGTATAAACATGTTAGGTTTTGTTACTCATTTATTTGGGAAGGTGGTCCTCGGAAAATGTTTTGACAATCACAAGTGGGCCTTCAGTTGCAAAAGGTTGAGAACCCTGTTCTAGTAGACGTTACAGTCCCAGTAGCTCCAGTTTGTGCCTCTCATGGACCTTTAAACTCCAGTCACAGAGCTAAGCAGACTATTCTCTGATAAAGTCCTTCATCAGCAACACTTAGAGCTGTTTTAAAGACTCCACAAAGACTCTTCTGAACATCTGCTGCTAAATAAAAAACACATTTTAATCACTTTACAAGTTGTGATTGTATTTCTAAATCCAGCACGTCCTTCGCTCTTTTCTGTAAAAACACAGTGAACCGTTCACACCTTTAGTATGAATATCAGAAGAAACATCAAGATAAAGAAATGTAACTCATATGATAATATTAATACATTTTAAAACTGTGCTTCACATTGTACTAACTGAGCAATAAGATGTGTCATCTCTGGATACCATCTGTGTTGGGATTATGAAAAAGAGTTGCACAGTTGCAACGCAGGAAAACGCTGAAATTATTTTTTTATTGTGCAACAGACAGAATAATTTTTCATCCTGATCATTCAAAGAATTTTATTTGTATAAATCTGTAAAAAGAAAACAAAACAGAAAAAACTACTTCAGTTTTATACTAAATAGATTTATGAACATGATTTAAAGATGAAGCTGAGATCTCTCCATTCCTACACCACCATGTTCTTGTTTGGTTGCTTCGGCTGTGTTACTAGATCAGGTTTTACACCCTTCATTCACCACACAACCACTCATCCATCTGCTGACACACTGATCACACTGATTCATTCATTCATGCATTGATTGGTTATTGTATGTTTAATAATAAACTTTTACACCTCTCTTGTCATGGCTCATGAGCCGGGTCATGTGACAGCTGTCAGTTACCTAGAAAAGATGGAATCTAATCTAAGAAAACCTTGTTCTGAACTTAAAGAGGTTGAAACATTTTATTAATTTTTAGCTTGTTACTTTAGTTCAGTTGACTTTCTTGTCAACCTGAACTAAAAGAAGTTGTATACATTTAATTAAATTTTTGCATTTCGTTTCATTTTTGCAAAGACCGTGAGTCGAAGCCTCGCCTGAAGAGAACGGAGCTGCGTTTTCTTTTATGTGTTTCAGTGCGAGCATGTTGAACCAGATCGGCATTGATGGTTATTATATCACACTTAGAGAAACGTCAAATCTGCCTTTGAATCGTCGCCCACTTGAGGGCGAATCCAAACTTTAACTCCACTCTTGGTTCCTGTTCTTTGTTTGCCACTTAGTACCTGGTATTGTTAGCTAAACTCCATCAAACCCATCAACATTTGTCTCACAACAAAACTCTGAGTGGCGACGGTGAGTGACTGTCAGCGACTGTCAGCCATCTGTGTGGGACAAAACTAGAGCGGTATAAAGGAGAGAGACAGGAGCCCAAATAAACAACTACACTTTAGACACAAGCCAAAAAAACGCTCCCCACGACTACCAAATTAGTGAGGCCTTTTCAGGAAAACAAGCCTCAAAGTCACTGAGATAAAGCCGACTTGGCAACTCTGGCTCTGCTCCGTAAATGGAAACGCCCACTCAGCCGTTGCAAAAGGTCGTGTCTAGAAGGGAGCCGCAAAAATGCGAAATCTGATTGAGATCTGCAAAAACTTGCATATACTCTCGCGGGACTCGCTGTCCGACGACTTATCGGCCCAATTCCGATCCGGGCTGCGGTTCGAAACAGTCTTCTTCTCTCAGGAAGGTTCCTAACGGAGTGAAATGACCCGGAAGTATCTCAGTAGCAGCCGTGATGAGAGCTGTTAGAATCCTCTAAATGCTGAGGAAAGGAGCTTCAATGCTTCCTTTATTATCTCCTTTAGCAGAGGATACACTGGAGCATCTTTATACCAAAGGAAAGGAGATAATTCAGACCCCACAATTCCTTGCCGGCCGCAACTTTTAATCTTATTGTGCCGGCCTAATTCAGAGGATTGATGGCTTTCCTAGCTAGATTGACTATGAGGGGGTTCTGAGCAGTTTACACAACAGAAGTGCTCGCCATCCAACCGCAGAAACATGCAGAAATCTAGGTCTTGGTGTCTTAATGTGTGTAATCTGGAGGGATTATTGATCTTTTTTATCAATTCTCCAGTGGTTAAAAAAAAAAATGGTTAAATTTAGCACCAAATCTGTGGAAACAAATGGAATCAACCCAACAACTACTGCAACAACTTCTGAGACATTACAGAGCATGGAGATGACCATCATATACTTCTATTATAATGCTCTAAACCCTGATACACTTTCACTATTTATTAAAGTAATTAATTCATGTTTATTTCTGATTTATGACTAGAACAACTTGACACACAGCGCTGAGCAGCATCTCAGATTAATCTCCAGCTTTCAGATGATGTTCACCACTTCTATGTGACATCTACTGCTGACCTGCTATCTCCCCCTAAAGACCCCCTGGATCCCTAAAGACCCCTGGACCCCCTAAAGACCCCCTGGACACTCTAAAGAAGACTAAATCGGGTCTATTGTGGGTCTCAGAGGGTTAATTCAGCCTGTTCAAGCCAAGAGAGATTCTTATGAACACATCATGTTAAATGGCTGTGAACACACATGCACACACACACACACACACACACACACACACACAGATGAACTCAGTTGATTTCCTGTAAATGGAGAGAGGAGGAGCTGCACTGACGGTGTGACGCAGGCTCATGAGGACAGAGGAAGGAAACCCTGAAAGGGGAAGTGTTTAGTTCAGTTCAGCTCCAGACTCCATTTAGAGATAACGGAGCAGAAGACTGAAGACTGAAGACTGAAGACTGAAGCAGGGTGAGTGTTAATCAACATTGTATTACTTCACTCTCAAAGTGTCTGAGTCAGTTTCCTCCCTGTGGACTGTAGAGGAGAGAAATGTTAGAATGAACTCAACAGTTGATTCTTCTGTGAACACAAAGTCAGACTGGCTGAATAATCCTCATTAAACCTGCTGTAAGCCAAGAAAACAAGCAGAGAGGTTAAAAGAGAATGTGACACAGGTGGAGCGCTGGCTGGTTTTATTATACTGTATACGTGTGTGGTGTGTGTGTGTGCGTTAGAGAGAGAGGGTGTGTGTTACTTCCTTGTACTAACTTGTTTCCGTTACATGTTCACAGTCAGTGTTTCTGTTTGACCTTCTCAGACTGACTTCAGATCAGAAGATGGAGGAAGAGGAGGACAGAGCAGAGTCTCTAGTCTCCGGCTGTCTGTCTATTGAAGAGTGATCAGTCTAAAGGTGCTATTCTGAACTTCCAGTAATGAACCTGGACCTCAGAGTCAAAGTAAGAGAGCTGCTACTAACTCATTTATAGGACTCATTTTCTCTTTCCTCTACCAATTTTCTGTTTATTTTGTTTTCTATTTTTAAAATTTCTACTAAAATGTATTTGTTAACTGAAGTTTAACAAACTTTTAGTTGACAGAAAGAATTAATTTGTTCTTCCTCTTGGAATGGAAATTCTGTCAATATTCCGAGATGAGTCCTAATGAACGTTGAAATAAGGACTCAAACAGATGAAATGTCTTTGTTGTATTTTATTCTTGCAAGAAGAGGCACTGGTTATACAGAGTCACACAAAGTCTGCAGAAGAGTGCACTGCAGGAGATTATTACAATGTGATTATATAGAAATCTACAACAGGGACTGTTGAGGAAAAGGAGTTGTTTTACTCAGACAGTGTCCCAGTAAAAGTCAACACTCAGTACTTTCCCATTACATGAGACGAAGAGCACACAGACAGGAACTCTCCACTGTTGCATAAGAGACATCATTACATACAATGTCATTTTCCATTACATTTCCTCCCTTTGATCATTCTATTGATCAACAGAACAGTATGTACATATGATTATCTGGATAGTGCTCCATCAGACATAATAATTCATCAAGATTCAAATTATTATCATCATAGTAATACATCACAGAAAGTATCGAAAGCAATACTGTGAATAAGTATTCATTTAGTTGCATATATGATACATGATTATCAAAAGGCTCACCTTAACCTCTAGCAATGACCTACGAGTTCCGTCTCAAGCCAATTAAGGCATCCCAAGGAAAAATTACCCAAGTACTGGTAGACCTCCCAAACCCTGTAAAGGTTTAGAGAGCTCTTTGACAGAGGTCGCAGGTCACATGCACCTACTGACAAATGGCAAAACTCCACTCGGTTTTACAGGAAATGGAGCAAAAAGACCCAGAGGCGGCTAACTACTCCATCTGGACAGGACAAAGGTAAAACCTCAGATGACAAAAGAGGGAAAACCCATATTGCCCCGTCCGTCCAAAACTGATCATCTTCAGGGTGATGTAGGGTGATTTACCTGATTAAGTTTCAAATATAACCAAACACACTGATTAAATGACATCACACACTAGATTTTAAACTTAATATAAAGTCAATCTTCATTCTTATACAATGAAACAAGATAGATAATAGAATAAGAAATAAATGGAACAAAATCTAAGTAAAGAAGTAAATCATAAATCATAAAACCATTTCATTTTTTTTTTTTTCATCAGTCTTGCAGGATACAAGTTCATCTTAAAGAGATACACTTTTACTATTTAATCCTACAACCTTTAATATCAAGATACATTGATTGAAAATTCACTAAAGTCGCAAACACTAAACAAGTAAACCTTGAGAGAGTAAAAAATCCAAGTCATTGCTTTGATTTAACACTCAGAATCATCAGAATCAGAATCATCTTGATAGTCAGGAGTTTAGGGAACAAGTCAGGCTGCAGGCCTGCAGTCTGAGAAAGAGGAACATAGTGGACCATGGTCTGTGATATCATTCTGGTAACTACAGATCTCAAACAGGGCACAATGCAAGACAGGAAAACAAAAAATGATATCAGCAGTTATCCCTGCCTTGACCAAGAGACCCTTCCAAGAGGATGACAACCAAGAGAACCAATCCCAACCCTTTAGAGACTATTGAATCATTGGATAGTTGCCAATAGGATTTGTAACTTGTGAAGCTTGTTTTTAAGGGGGATATTTGTCAGATTCAGTTTGGCAGCATTCCTACAGGGGGTAGTGTGTTGCACTAGAGAAACAAGTGGAATTACGAGTGATGATGCAGCTTGGCAGATTGACCTAAAAAACAACTGCACCCTGTCTGCAAATTCGAATGAAACATACAGTACATTAGGAGCAAGGGAACCAGGGGTAGGAACGGTTTAAATGTGTAAAATGTTTTTTTTTTTGTTTTTTTTTACTAACAGGAAGGCTTTATTCCTAACTTGAAATAGGATTTCTAATGTCTTTACACGCACAATATCCCAACATTTTAAGATACCTGACTTTATGAATAATGGATTGTAGTTCACGGTAAGAAGCTTTATGTATTTATTCTAAAGCTCTTTTCTGGATTTAATTATCGGATCTATATTTGTTTTTATATACATTTCCCCAATCTCAACACAATATGACATATATGGCATTATAAGTTGAGCAATACAAAATATACAAACACTTCTTATTCAACAGATCCTTTGTTTTGTAAAGAATAGTGGGGCAGACATGGTGGTAATAGAAGAGTTTGCAAAGGAACCGAAGTCCCAGATGTATGTTTTTCTAATTTCCTCTAAATCGTTCCCTAGCTTCTCCAATTGATTTATGCTGAAGGTGAGCCTCCAGGAGGACCCCCATAATCTTTAATCCGTGTAGAAACACATTCTATGCTTTCCTCTCCGTATTTGATCTCATGGCATCGAATACATCCTCCCTCATGTGGAGATTCCTGAGGTTTTTACTCTTCCCTGATCCCATTCTGGACTTTCAGGGTACGTGTACACGTCACTTTACAACACGGGGCGTCCCTCGTGAGGTCTAGGTTACTATAGCTTAACGAAGATAAAGCTGTAAGGCGGAATGAATCTCGCTTCAGGTGCGGTCACTTTCCCTTCTCTCTGAGTCAACAGACTTCGACATTGCTTCAACCAATTGCTTCATATGCTTCATACATATGTTTTCTTTGAAGCACTGTGCGTGAACAACAGCCACCAACACAAAACTTCTTAGGTCAAGAAACTACAACGTTCAAAACTAATTTAATTTTGAACATCCATTTCTATTTTCCAGTTCTCCTTTTTTATCACTTGCTCTATGGAGGACAAAAATGCCACAAAGAATCTCAAATCACATCAGGAATATACTTAAACCCCAAATCCACAACAATCCAGTTATTACTAGACAAGTGGAAATTATTATGAAACTCAAGAAACCTCAATTTCAATGTTCTATTTAATTATTTATATTATACTGGTTTTCAATATCGTTATTATCAATGATAAAAGACATCAGAATTTCAACGTCTCACCCGGTTAATAGTTGATTTGTTGGACTCAATCAGGTCCTTTTGGATCCAGTAGAGACGGTCAGGAGTCGCTGGGATCGGTCCTGTCGTCTCTTAACTTGTCAAGGTACAGGCAAGTTGGATGATCAGTCACCGGTCCCCTGTCATCTCAGGACGATCTTCACGGAATCTGCCGACCAATGCCAAATTGTAATGGAAATTCTCGTCAATATTCCAAGCTGAGTCCTAATGAACGTTGAAATAAGGATCTCAAACAGATTGAATGTCTTTGTTGTATTTTATTCTTGCAAGAAGAGGCACTGGTTATACAGAGTCACACAAAGTCTGCAGAAGAGTGCACTGCAGGAGATTATTACAATGTGATTATATAGAAATCTACAACAGGGACTGTGAGAAAAGAGTTGTTTTACTCAGACAGTGTCCCAGGTAAAAGTCAACACTCAGTACTTTCCCACTACATGAGACGAAGAGCACACAGACAGGAACTCTCCACTGTTGCATAAAGAGACATCATTACATACAATGTCATTTTCCATTACACTCTTTGTATCTGTGACAGCTGTCAGTCACCCAGAACAGCTGTAATCTAAGAGGACTAATACAAACTTTAAAGCACATTATTGACAGTAGCAGTAGTTTGTGTGTTTAGAGCTACTGAAATGTCTTTGTCATCAGAGAGTTTATCAAGGATTCATGTGATGTGAATAAAATCATCTTGGTGTTTGCAGAGTTCAGTCCAGACCGAGAGCAGAGTCTCCAGTACCCAGCTGTCTGTCTATGAAGAGTGACGGTCCAAAGGTGTTATTCTGACTTCAGTAATGAACCTGGACCCTCAGAGTCAAAGTAAGAGACTGTTTCTACTGTGCACTGACCTGATGGATGATGATGCATTGAGGATGAAGACTAAATGTTCTGCTAACAGATTATATTCCTGATGCAGAACTATTAGTGCAGATACTGTTTCAACCTCAGATGGATCTTAGTCTGGGTTTTATAGCCACAAACTACTGATTGTATTTCTGTAACAAAACACCTGAGAACCTCCATTTCACAATTTATCATCAATTTAAATCATGTTTTCATTGAATGTAATGTTTCATTCACAACTGTGAAATGGTCTAAAGATCTGTGACTTCAAAATCTAGAAGAATGAGCTTCAAATGTGTCATTCAGTTTCTCCCATTGGTCCTCTAAATCTGTAGTTGGTTTGACTCCTCCTAGAATCAGCTGTTAGGACCTACTGGGTGTCATCTTGAATCAGTGCACATCAGAACTGTGCACACGTGGTGAAAAATCATCTGTATAAAATATTTGCTCACCTTGATCATATGTGTTGATGGTTTGAGTTTGTTCTTTCACTACATGTGTAAAATATGGTGAAGGAAACATCTGCTCAAAGGTCCACTTACTAATGATCCAGAGCTTTCAGTTGAAAGCTTTGGACTATTTGTAAGTGGACCTTGAGTTTAGATTCTCTGCACCACATCTTGTTTCTGAAGGTCAAGAACAAACATCTCTGGTGTAAAACTATCTGCTGACATGAAATGGTCAGATGAAGATTTGTACCACTTCTGTTTTTAGAATATTTGAATTCATGTCTTCATTTGATAGTTGACAGTAGAAAGTGACAGAAAACATGTTGACATTAAAAATGAACATCAAGACACCAGAGTTACATGCTGTGTGTCTCAGACTGCTGGTCACCTCAATATTTAGACCACTTCTAACCTCAGTTCAAACCTAACTAACTCAAACTAAGCTGCCCAAAGTGACTGTGAATCAGTAAAGGACGTAATCAGCTCTCTTTAATGGAGGACTTTTACTGTGAAGTAGCTGCAGAAAATGTTGAGCTTGTATTAAAGGGCAACAACGGACATTTTTAAATCATTGATATAATTCTGGAGGCTAAATAACATGATGGAAAAAATACTGCAACTTGCTCATGTACGCTCATATTGAGAGGGCGCGCCAGGAAACCACGAGGTGGCAGCGTCATGACGGTAAACAGTGACTGCCTGTCGGTGGTGATATGAACGGAGAATAGAACCTCAACATTTACAATATAAATAAACATGCTGTCACTTCTTTAATTTATTTTCTGTGATAACAATAAACACTTATAAAACAGGGAGACTGTGTCAGACCTCTCTGACTTCTTTTAGTCTTCCAGTAGTTATAGTTTATGCAGGTGTTGTCCACTGGAACGGAGAGATTAGATTTTTGCACGTATAAATCTACCGGGTCGGGATCCAATGAGCGCTCGCATATGAGTCTGTCCTCCTCTACCTGCCTACCTTCACTCACACACCGTGCGCGTTCCTGCTGTCTCGCTCCACCTCTCACGTGCATGCTGCTGCTCCACACTGCAGAAGAGTTAGTTTAGCTCTGAGAATATCTAGTGAATGTTCAGTGGACGTTTGTGCAGAAATAACTGCTGCAGCTCCTCCAGACCAACAGAGGTTTCCCGTGTCTTGTGAAGTGACGGGGCTCCGCAGAGAGAAACGTTATCGTCTCCGACCAAAACTCCGGCGTCTCCCCTGTTCCTCCGGCCGCGGTCGGAGGCTGAGGCGGGAAAAGCCAACACTAGGATCAGCATTGATTCATGGAGAGACCTTGGTCTGGTCAGCTAACATTACTGCCAAGCAGCTGAAATATAGAGTGATATTGTGCTTTTAGCTGACGTGTGTCTCCTCACTGTGTTGAGTGATGCTCCTTCATGTCTATGTAGAGCGAGGACAAGCGCCAGCAACAGGACGCTGACTTTAGTTGACTTAACGGCCACAGGTGAAGCTGTTAACAAGACATTCTGAAAGTAACAAATAGTCCCTTTAACACATAAAATAGATTCAGAAAGTAACAGCATGTTTATTTATATTGTAAATGTTGAGATACTATACTCCATTCATATCACCACTGACAGAAAGTTACTGTTTACCGTGATGACGCTGCCACCTCGTGGTTTCCCGGAGCGTCCTCTCAATATGTGCGTACATGAGCAAGTTGCAGTTCTTTATATAGTTTATATAGTTATATAGTTTATATAGTTATTTTGCCTCCAAAATAATATCAATGTTTTAAAATGTCCATTGTTCCTCTTTAATAAAGAAACTTCAGCCAGATCACTAAATGTTTAATAAGACAGTCAGACAGGAAAAGCAGCTAATTCTTGTTTATTAAAGCAGGAGAGTTGAAATAAAGGAACATTTCATCACAGACTGAATGCTGAATTCACTACCAACACTTTAACTCTTCTCTGAGACCATCTGAGCTTCAGTGTCGGACAAGTCTGGATATTCTTCACCAACAATCAACAAATGATTTTAGTAATAAAGTAATGTCTCCACAGAGAGAAGAAGAGGAGTCATGCTTCTGTGGAGGAGCCGATGTCCAGATCCAGAACAAGACCTGGACCTCAGACAGCCAGTCAGACCAGAACAAGACCTGGACCTCAGACAGCCAGTCAGACCAGCACTGTACAAAGTAAGACTGTAGATGTGTCTGCTGATGTCTTCATGTCTGGAAACTTGTTGTTTTAATACACTGACTATTGTTGTGACAACTGTTTCAGATCTGCTCCACCAGACATATCTGCTCTGCATCACTTGTACTTTGTTCTCCTTTGAGAGAAAATCTGAACCCAGAAGAAATCATGTTATATTTGTATGTTTTTTTTTATGATAGCACTCCGTCTTTGCATCAACCAATCAGAATGATGATTGTTCTCCATCTGCATAGATGAAGATGGAGAACTATTAATCTCTGTAAAGCAACAACATCACTGTTCTATCCCAGACAGACAGACACACTGATGAAAGGGGAGTTATCTTCTTGTCATTGTCGTATAACAATACATGCTCATGGGGGATCTCTTGTTGGGTCTCTAAATGATAGAGTACGGTCTAAACCTGCTCTATATGAAAAGCATCTTAAGATAACTTCTGTTATGATTTGATGCTATATAAACATAAATTGAACTGAACTGAACTGAACAGGAGCCACAGACTTTGAACAACATTATCTTTCCTGCTACAGTCTCCTTCTCTGACTTACAAAACACATCTGGTCCTGCAGAGCGACACGTTGAAACACTATTACAAATAAATATAAAATCACGTTGACGTTAGTTTAGACTTCAAGAAGGGAAGATGACTTTATAACCTTTACTTCTTTATATGTTCTTATATTGATTATTTTCATATTGGCATTAGAAATAATGAGTTTCTTTGTTTTGTCTTAAACTTTGTTTCTCTCTTTCAGCAGATAGAGGTCTGCAGGAGGTTGTAGATGAACATAAGATCAGTCTGAATAGAGGTCTGCAGGAGGTTGTAGATGAACATAAGATCAGTCTGAATAGAGGTCTGCAGGAGGTTGTAGATGAACATAAGATCAGTCTGAAGAAGAGATGTGAACGTGTGACTGAAGGAACTGAAGGAAGTGATGAAACAGGAAGTGGAACCCTCCTCAACAGGATCTACACTGAGCTCTACATCACAGAGGGACAGAGTGAAGAGGTTAATACCCAACATGAGGTGATGCAGCTTGAGACAGCTTCCAAGAAGAGACCCTCCATGACGCTCCAATCAAGTGCCAGGACATCTTTAAAGCCTTACCTGACCAACAGGGACACATCAGAGTCGTTCTGACGAACGGCGTCGCTGGCGTTGGAAAAACCTTCTCAGTGCAGAAGTTCACTCTGGACTGGGCAGAGGGCTTGGAAACCAAGATGTCAGTCTGGTGGTTCTGCTTTCGTTCAGGGAGCTGAACTTGATCAGAGATGAGCAGTACAGTCTTCTCATGCTACTCCATGTTTTCCATCCAACATTACAGAAGGTCACAGCAGAGAAGCTCGCTGTCTGTAAAGTTCTGTTCATCTTTGACGGCCTGGATGAAAGCAGACTTTCACTGGATTTCAAGAACAACGAGGTTGTGTCTGATGTCACCCAGAAGTCATCAGTCAACGTGCTGTTGACAAACCTCATCCAGGGGAATCTGCTTCCCTCAGCTCTCGTCTGGATAACTTCCCGACCTGCAGCAGCCAATCAGATCCCTCCTGCATGTGTTGACAGGGTAACAGAAGTACGAGGCTTCACTGACGCCCAGAAGGAGGAGTACTTCAGGAGGAGAGTCAGTGATGAAGAGCTGTCCAGCAGAATCATCTCACACATCAAGACATCCAGGAGCCTCCACATCATGTGTCTAATCCCAGTCTTCTGCTGGGTCACTGCTACAGTTCTGGACCACATGTTGACTACAGACCAGAGAGGAGAGCTGCCCAAGACCCTGACTGACATGTACTCACACTTCCTGTTGGTTCAGACAAAGAGGAAGAAGCAGAAGTATGGTGAGGGACATGAGACGAGTCCACAGGAGCTGACGGAGGCTGACAGAGAAGTTCTTCTGAAGCTGGGGAGGCTGGCGTTTGAACATCTGGAGAAAGGAAACATCATGTTCTACCAAGAAGACCTGGAGCGGTGTGGTCTGGATGTCACAGAGGCCTCGGGGTACTCAGGAGTTTGTACAGAGATCTTCAAAAGAGAGAGTGTGATCTTCCAGAAAACAGTCTACTGCTTTGTTCACCTGAGCATTCAGGAGTTTCTGGCTGCAGTCTACATGTTCCACTGTTACACAAACAGGAACACAAAGGTACTGGAGGCCTTCCTGGGAGAAGGATATGTTCATTCAATCCTGGATGACTTCCTGAAGAGAGCCATAGAGAAATCCCTTGAAAGTAAAAATGGCCACCTGGACCTGTTTGTTCGCTTCCTTCATGGCCTCTCTCTGGAGTCCAACCAGAAGCTCTTAGGAGGTCTGCTGGGTCAGACAAAGACCCCTTCAGGAAGCATCCATAGAATGTTCAACAACCTGAAGCTCTTAGGAGGTCTGGGGTCGGACAGACAACAGTCCAGAAATCATCCAGAGAATCATCAACAACCTGAAGGAGATGAACAGAGATAAACTCTCCTGACAGAAACATCAACATCTTCCACTGTCTGACGGAGATGAACGACCACTCGGTACATCAGGAGATCCAAGAGTTCCTGAAGTCAGAGAACAGATCAGAGAAGGAACTCTCTGAGATCCACTGCTCAGCTCTGGCCTACATGCTGCAGATGTCAGAGGAGGTTCTGGATGAGTTGAACCTGAAGAAGTACAACACACCACCAGAGGGACTACTGAGACTGATTCCAGCTGTGAGGAACTGCAGAAAAGCTCTGTAAGTCCAGATGTTATTAACTTTATAGATCAGTGTAGATTAGTAGTTTAGCTCTTCAAATATACACACTATAAATTATTCTTAAATATAATATTCTTATAAGTGTTCCACGTGTTTATTACATAAATATGTCAGTTGTATTTTGTCACAGATGTTCTTGAGCTGTTTCAAATGTTGAGTTCAAAATGTTTCAGTAGGTTGTGTTTCTAGCTGTCAAGTTAATGAACACTTATTCTATTTATTTATAATAACTTTTACATTTTACAGTTTTTTCTTATTTATCTATCTGGGTGATGGAGACGACATGTGAACCTGGTAAAACAAATAAAATAACAAAAGATCATCTGTCTGGTGGAGCGCTGGGTCTAACCGGTGTAACGGCAGCAACAGAACGTTTGCTGATCCGGCGGGGAGTCGGGGCGGTCCTGGGATCAGAGTCCTGGTGCTGGGGTTTGCACTGGCTGAATTTGAGCTAACTGCTAACTGGGGGTACGTCTCCTGGAGCTGCCGCTCACTCTACTCCCGGCGAAGCAGCTCCCGGCGGCGAGGAGGACGAGGCGGGGGTGCGAGTCGATTTCTCGTTTCTGCTTCTTCTGATTTAATCCAGACGGTGCAGTGTCCGTTCGGAGCATGTCTGTTCAGAACGGGCCGAATGCTTGCAGCTTTCTCCAGAACCGCTCGTACAAACAACTTCACACTCGACATTGTGCTTCGTTGGGTCCCGAGCAACACACCTGCCATCCAAAACAAAAACCTAGAAAACGATAATATATTCAGATTAAGTTCTGAGAAGTTGATGAAAGAAAAGCTGCTAAAATCAGGAAGACACCACAGTAACTGTAGAAAGTAAAAAACACTTTAACACGTTACAGAGACACACGGTAAAATAACACTTTAACACGTTACAGAGACACACGGTAAAATAATACTTTAACACGTTACAGAGACACACGGTAAAATAATACTTTAACATGTTACAGAGACACACGGTAAAATAATACTTTAACATGTTACAGAGACACACGGTAAAATAATACTTTAACATGTTACAGAGACACACGGTAAAATAACACTTTAACACAAGCTCTTTGGTGGATTATGTGTTTTTCAGGAGATGCTTGGACAGATTCAGAAAAGATGGAAATACAGCTTCCACCAATAACAGCGGTCTGATGAATATATAACAGCAGAATGGTAGAATTCAGACTTTTAAGAGATCTTATACACACCAAAGATCAATGTTGTGTTTTAATGCTGAAACACTGATAACATCTTTCTGATGACATTATGTTGAAAATAATGAAACCTTATTGGTCATTAATTGTGTTTGTGAGCTGAATATGTTTGATGCTCAGAAAAGAGTGTTAATGACAAAACGCCATGCAGTCATCAAAATATCTAATTATATGAATGTTTGATTATGTACAGGTCTAATATTATTACACGATTGTTCATTTCTCTACCGTTTGGCAGCAGTCAGTGAATTTCCCATTTATGGACGTGAACCTGAAAGCAGCAGGTAGCTAGCAAAGAGAGGTCATCTTTATCAACTGTATTATTATACTTATTCACTGAGTTTTAAAAATGCTTTTCTAATCAAGAAGGCCTCATGCTAACTTTGTGGAGACAGACCTGGATCAGATCTCACTGACAGACTGGACATTAGGGAAGCCTCAATGTAACTACATGTTCTCTCTCTTCATCTGCAAGATTAAAGAAAAACAAAGATTAAAAGTCTGCAGGTTTGAGAGAGAGTGATGAGAATTATTGTTTCATGTCAAACAGTGAGATAAGATTAGCTGAACCACTGATGTGAGGAGCAAATGTTAATCAGAGAAGTATATATCAAACTTTAGTCATCAAATGCATGAAGTAATATAAACTGTCCTCTTTCATAATAACATATTTTGTCATTTTTGTGTCATGACAGACTTCTTGCTGGACTTCCAGATACTCACTGGGAAGTTGTGTCCTCAGCTCTGAAGTCCAACCCCTCCCATCTGAGAGAGCTGGACCTGAGTGGAAGCGACCTGAGGATTCAGGAGTGAAGCTGCTTTCTGCTGCACTGGAGAGTCCAAACTGTAGACTGGAGACTCTGAGGTCAGTTCACTGACTGTAGTTTATGTAGTTTGTACACAAGCTCTCTACGCACACAGGAGAGGCTTCAGTTGGTTGCAATCTCCTTATGTCACCACTAGATACCGCCAGATCCTACAACTGGACCTTTAACCACAAACCGTATTTCAGGCATCTAACTAAAATCCCATTGACCTCCAGACGAGGGAACAGGAAGTGCTAAAATGCTGACTCATCTCTGGGTTTTAGGACTCATTCCTGTAGCTCTCTATTTGAACATGTCTAAAGGTGCAGCACTCTTCAACAAACACGTATTGCACCAACTTAAAGGCACATAAGTGATGATTATGAGCGACACAATCTAATCAGAGGTTTCTATGGTTCTAAGTTATTCCCACGTTCTTGTTGACAGCAGATCTAACTGTGCTCTGTTTTCATGTCAGCATTGTCTAATTATTTGAAGCCACAGACATTTAGATTGCATCAAAAACCAAATAAATATTCTGCATCAGAAACATCTTAGCAGGTTCATATTTTTCTCAAGTCTATCTGAATACAATACTCACATGTTCATATGTACATTCAAAGAGTTATTGATGTCTGTCATCATTCCTTCTGTCTGTGAAGCAATCCCTGTTTAACCTGAGTGTTACGAGATGAGGACTAAATCCACCGTCTTGTTCTGTGTAAAATGACCTGTAAAGTTGATCTTAAACTAATCGGAGGCTTCAGCAGTCTGAGTTAGACGTATTAGGGCTGGGTGACTTGGACTAAATCAAATATCACAATATGTTTGACCAAATACTTCGATATCGATATTGCGACGATATTGTAGGATTGACCATTGGTGCTTTCACAAATTATTTACACAATGAGATTTTTGATAAATAATCATCAGTAATGTGGATCTCATGACGAAGTGTAAATGACAAAAATAAAACAGCTAGAACAGTCTGGTAAGTTCAGATAATTACATCCTTTATTGAAATGTAGCCTTTAAAACCAGGAAAAGACGACACTGATGCCATATCACGATAAAACAATATCCAAAATCTAAGATGATATCTCGTCTCATATCACGATATCGATATAATATGGATATATTGCCCAGCCTTAGTATGTATCCAGTCAGTATGTTGTGTTTGACAGTTTCCTTGTTGAGCTGCAGGAGGATTAGTAACTCAAAGAGGGAATTTGGTACTAAACAGTCTGTAACTTTGGTAAACACTAGGGGCGGGAAAAAAAATCAATTCACCTTTGTGTCGCAATTTTTCTTTACGATTTAGAAATAGAATTTTTTTAATGCCAGAATCGATATATTTGCTCCATTTGAGTCTATGTGGAGGTAGAAGGAAGTTACCGCTTTTATTGTTGTAGTCTGAGTAACGTGACTTCATATCTGTTCCAACCAAAACTAACCGCAGCGAGCCGAAACGAGAAAGTATAAAACGTTGGAGGGTCAGCGTGGATACGACCTGCACCCTCACATGTTAAATCCAGCGTGGTAAACACTACACATCCAGTAAAGGATGGAAACACTTTGGGTTTCACACATTGACAGGAAAAGCAGAGCTAGACATCACGGCTAAAGCTGCATGCTAACTCTGTCACGGACAGGAAACGTTATCGTATGGCGGTAACGTGGCGGTCGAGCCGGCCGTCGCTCTCATCTCCGTGGTCAAATGTGCCGACGCTACAACTGTAGAGCACCCAGATACTGACATTTATGTTAAATGTATTTAGCCTTTGATTTTTGGGTTGTACTGGAAGAAATGTAATAAATACTTCCTGACAATGACTGATATATTTTAACTTCAGGACATCTCTGACTACATACATGCTGAAAATCAAACAATTTTACTGGATTAATTTAGATATTTTCCAAATTAAAAGTCCCTAGAAGTGTATGAGTCAACTTTTTCCCATGGTCTAATGTTAAAAAAAGTTAACAAAAATCGCAATAAATTGCAAAATTGAATCACAATACTTAAAAGTCACAATACATATTGAATCAGGAGATAGTTGAATCGACCCAGCTCTAGTAAACACTCACTTGATTTGTCGGACTCAGACTGCTGAATCTTCATATTAGTTTCAGTCTAACTTATGAAGTCATTTCTTACAGTGTAGTTGTGTTATGAAGGGACCACTTCACAGGAGTAATGATTACTGCCACCAATAACTCTTTTAATGTACATATGACATGTGGCTGTTGTTTATAGACACACTTGAACAAATGTGGACCTTTCCTGTAAATGACATAAACCTGCTAAGCTCCCAGATACAGTGAGAAGAAGGCCATGTAATAAATGAAGTAATGAAGTCCAACAAGTCTGATTTGATATTGATCCTCTAATTCCAGACTTGACAGAGATCAGCAGCATGTTATTGATGTGTGTTGACATGAACAGCTGTATGAATGTTGTGGTGACATCTGGATGATGTCTGTAAAGGCTGACATTATGATGATCCACAATAACACAATGACAAAGTCACTCTACTCATTTTAGGGAAAAGATCATCGATTAGGACATAGTAATGTTGAGCTACACATTTAAAACCTGAACACATCGGATTGGATTATAAAGTGATTTTTATCTTCATCATTTGTTCTTTATTCAGATTGAGTGACTGCAGTTTGTCAGAGATCAGCTGTGCTTCTCTGATCTCAGCTCTGAAGTCCAACCCCTCCCATCTGAGAGAGCTGGATCTGAGTCACAACTACAGTCTGCAGGATTCAGGAGTGAAGCTCCTGTGTGGTTTTCTGGAGAGTCCACACTGTAGACTGGAGACTCTGAGGTCAGACACCATTTTTTACTTGTGTACTGAGATTAATATGATACAAAAGTTGTGGTGACACTAAACTGTAGATATAAGGCTGATATTATACTGATCCACACTGAGTCTCTTAATGCTAAAGTCCATTTTCTTCTTCAGTGGTTTAGTCTATTGACTGTGGCAGAGCATAGAACATAAATATGAAGAATAAATAAATAATCTCTGTTTCAGCTATCAGACAATAACAAATATATTCACTATTTACTTTTTCTATAAATGTTATGAAGCTTTATGATTCTTTTACTGACTGAAGAGTTTAAACTGAAGATGCTTTGATTTTATGACTCCACTATTCCTAAAATATATATTGTAGATGAGTTTTGTTCACATTTCCCCAAAATCCATCCTGACATATTTGACATCTTTAGAAACTTTGAGATCTTGAGTTAAATCTTGAATCAGTTTCTGTGGTTTTATTTGTGTTTGGCTGCTCAACATGAGTTTGTATAGATGGATCCACTGGTGGAGCTGTCAGAGTTTAAGAGGTGAAGTCACTACGTCTTTATTGAAGTAGCAGCACGTTGTCATTAATATTAATGAGAGCTCTGTTTCACTGTTTGTATTTGACAGTTTTTAACCTGCATCCTGTTGGCTTCAGGTGTTTGGAGTTTACATTTTCTAAACTTCTACCTTCTAAAACCTTCTTCAGCTCTGAACACATTATAAACATTGAATGATTTCAAGCAGGAACATTGTCTTCTAAACTTACATCATTATTCTTTATTCAGATTGGGGAGCTGCAGTTTGTCAGAGATCAGCTGTGCTTCTCTGGCCTCAGCTCTGAAGTCCAACCCCTCCCATCTGAGAGAGCTGGAGCTGAGTGACAACAAGCTGCAGGATTCAGGAGTGAAGCAGCTGTCTGACGTTGTGGAGAGTCCAGACTGTAGACTGGAGACTCTGAGGTCAGTAGAGGGTCGGAGTCGGTCCATGCTGGTTTCAGCAGTATTGTTGTGATGTGTTTCCTCCGTTAAGCTGTGAGAGGAGAACGGTGACACACAGAGAGAGAGAACAGTCAGCCAATCAGATCAGCCAGAAGCTTGTTGTGATCATGTGTTAGAGTTGATGTGAAGAAGATGTTGTTGTTGTGTTCATGTCTCCAGGAAAAACACTGAGTATCTTAATGCTAAAGTCCATTTCTTCTTCAGTGGTTTAGTCCATTGACTGTGACAGAGCATTGTTGAGCTACACATTTAAAACCTTCATATATCACAACACCTGACTTCATCATGTTAAAATAAATTATAAAAAAACATAAATATGAAGAATAAATAAATAATCTCTGTTTCAGCTATCAGACAATAACAAATATATTCACTATTTACTTTTTCTATGAATGTTATGAAGCTTTATGATTCTTTTACTGACTGAAGAGTTTAAACTGAAGATGCTTTGATTTTATGACTCCACTATTCCTAAAATATATATTGTAGATGAGTTTTGTTCACATTTCCCCAAAATCCATCCTGACATATTTGACATCTTTAGAAACTTTGAGATCTTGAGTTGAATCTTGAATCAGTTTCTGTGGTTTTATTTGTGTTTGGCTGCTCAACATGAGTTTGTATAGATGGATCCACTGGTGGAGCTGTCAGAGTTTAAGAGGTGAAGTCACTACGTCTTTTTTGAAGTAGCAGCACGTTGTCATTAATATTAATGAGAGCTCTGTTTCACTGTTTGTATTTGACAGTTTTTAACCTGCATCCTGTTGGCTTCAGGTGTTTGGAGTTACATTTTCTAAACTTCTACGTTCTAAACTTCTTCAGCTCTGAACACATTATTAAACATTGAATGATTTCAAGCAGGAACGTTGTCTTCTAAACTTACATCATTTATTCTTTATTCAGATTGAGTGGCTGCAGTTTGTCAGAGATCAGCTGTGCTTCCCTGGCCTCAGCTCTGAAGTCCAACCCCTCCTATCTGAGAGAGCTGAATCTGAGTAACAACAAGCTGCAGGATTCAGGAGTTAAGCTCCTGTGTGGTTTTCTGAAGAGTCCACACTGTAGACTGGAGACTCTGGGGTCAGTTCACTGACTCTCTGTTACTGTTAGATATCTTATATCTTTAATTAACAATTGAACCTGATTTATGTACAAACATAACTTACATCCATAAAGTTGTTAATGTCCTTTTCTTCATATTTTCATGTTTCTTGAACTAAATTCAGTCTGCAGTCACTAAAGACTTGTGTTTCTTAAAGAAAGTGTAGAAAATGTCCTCTGTTAGTTGTTAAAGTAAATGAATGTTTATCATTGTTGGTAAATGGTCACATCTGGATACAGAAGATCCTCTGAACTAATATTGGTTCTAAATTGATCAAGTTTACTTCATGAAGTAGAAATATTTCTCTGGTTTCTGTTTGTTTCAACGTGTTCCACAAATAATGTCTGATCATTGATATTGATCCTTCAGCACACACACATAGATGAACACAGAGATCAGCAGCATGTTATTGATGTGTGTTGACATTAACAGGTGTATGAATGTTGATGTGACATCTGGATGATGAACACATCTGATTGGATTATAAAGTGATTTTTATCTTCATCATTTATTCTTTATTCAGATTGAGGGCTGCAGGTTGTCAAGATCAGCTGTGCTTCTCTGGCCTCAGCTCTGAAGTCCAACCCCTCCCATCTGAGAGAGCTGGATCTGAGTAACAACGACCTGAAGGAATCAGGAGTGAAGTTGCTGTCTGATCTGGTGAAGAGTCCACACTGTAGACTGGAGACTCTGAGGTCAGTAGAGGGTCGGAGTCGGTCCATGCTGGTTTCAGCAGTATTGTTGTGATGTGTTTCCTCCGTTAAGCTGTGAGAGGAGAACGGTGACACACAGAGAGAGAGAGAGAACAGTCAGCCAATCAGATCAGCCAGAAGCTTGTTGTGATCATGTGTTAGAGTTGATGTGAAGAAGATGTTGTTGTTGTGTTCATGTCTCCAGGAAAAACACTGAGTATCTTAATGCTAAAGTCCATTTTCTTCTTCAGTGGTTTAGTCCATTGACTGTGGCAGAGCATTGTTGAGCTACACATTTAAAACCTTTATATATCACAACACCTGACTTCATCATGTTAAAATAAATTGTAAAAAAAAAACATAAATATGAGAATAAATAAATAATCTCTGTTTCAGCTATCAGACAATAACAAATATATTCACTATTTACTTTTTCTATAAATGTTATGAAGCTTTATGATTCTTTTACTGACTGAAGAGTTTAAACTGAAGACGCTTTGATTTTATGACTCCACTATTCCTAAAATATATTTGTAGATAAGTTTTGTTCACATTTCCCCAAAATCCATCCTGACATATTTGACATCTTTAGAAACTTTGAGATCTTGAGTTGAATCTTGAATCAGTTTCTGTGGTTTTATTTGTGTTTGGCTGCTCAACATGAGTTTGTATAGATGGATCCACTGGTGGAGCTGTCAGAGTTTAAGAGGTGAAGTCACTACGTCTATATTGAAGTAGCAGCACGTTGTCATTAATATTAATGAGAGCTCTGTTTCACTGTTTGCATTTGACAATTTTTAACCTGCATCCTGTTGGCTTCAGGTGTTTGGAGTTTACATTTTCTAACTCCTACGTTTGAAACCTTCTTCAGCTCTGAACACATTATTAAACATTGAAATGATTTCAAGCAGGAACGTTGTCTTCTAAACTTACATCATTTATTCTTTATTCAGATTGAGGGCTGCAGTTTGTCAGAGATCAGCTGTGCTTCTCTGGCCTCAGCTCTGAAGTCCAACCCTCCCATCTGAGAGAGCTGGAGCTGAGTGACAACCAGCTGAAGGATTCAGGAGTGAAGTTGCTGTGTGGTTTTCTGGAGAGTCCACACTGTAGACTGGAGACTCTGGGGTCAGTTCACTGACTCTCTGTTACTCTTATAGATCTTATATCTTTAATTAACAATTCAACCTGATTTATGTACAAACATAACTTACATCCATAAAGTTGTTAATGTCCTTTTCTTCATATTTTCATGTTTCTTGAACTAAATTCAGTCTGCAGTCACTAAAGACTTGTGTTTCTTAAAGAAAGTGTAGAAAATGTCCACTGTTAGTTGTTAAAGTAAATTAATGTTTATCATTGTGGTAAATGGTCACATCTGGATACAGAAGATCCTCTGAACTAATATTGGTTCTAAATTGATCAAGTTTACTTCATGAAGTAGAAATATTTCTCTGGTTTCTGTTTGTTTCAACGTGTTCCACAAATAATGTCTGATCATTGTTATTGATCCTTCAGCACACACACATAGATGAACACAGAGATCAGCAGCATGTTATTGATGTGTGGTTGACATGAACAGGTGTATGAATGATGATGTGACATTTGGATGATGAACACATCTGATTGGATTATAAAGTGATTTTTATCTTCATCATTTATTCTTTATTCAGATTGAGGGGCTGCAGTTTGTCAGAGATCAGCTGTGCTTCTCTGGCCTCAGCTCTGAAGTCCAACCCTCCCATCTGAGAGAGCTAGAGCTGAATAGTCAACTAACCTGGAGGAATCAGATGTGAAGCTGCTGTCTGATCTTGTGGAGAGTCCACACTGTAGACTGGAGACTCTTCAGTAAGTAGAGGGTCGGAGTCGGTCCATGCTGGTTTCAGCAGTATTGTTGTGATGTGTTTTCCTCCGTTAAGCTGTGAGAGGAGAACGGTGACACACAGAGAGAGAGAACAGTCAGCCAATCAGATCAGCCAGAAGCTTGTTGTGATCATGTGTTAGAGTTGATGTGAAGAAGATGTTGTTGTTGTGTTCATGTCTCCAGGAAATAAAGCTGGATTACAGCTGACAGCATCACAATCATGTATAGAGACAGTGGTCCTCATCCATCAAACTGTCGTACCATCAAATCTGATCAGAAAGTCTTTGTTCTCTCATTGATCAGTTCATCTCTGTCACAGCTCTGAGATCAGTCTGACTGAAGCCTCAGATCACTGGCTCTTATTTCATAGAACCGTGGTTACATTTAGTAACCATGATGTGGTCTGTCCATAGAGCTATTAAAGGAGGGTAACGGGATGAGGGTGTGGAGGTTTAGTGTCTTTATTAACTCGTTCCAGTCACTAGGAGCAGCACACTGGAATGAGTGAGGACCAGAGGAGGTGCAGACTTTAGGAACGACCACACTGATGAATTAGCTAGAAGATAAATTGCGGTTCCTGTTGGAGATATTGAGTAGTGAGCGGAGATATGGAGGTTGGTTCTGCTAATGATAGTTTTATAAATGAACTGTGTGCTGCATCAGTGACTGACAGCTGATGAAGGGAGTCTCTGTAAACACTGATTCATGACTTCTGTTCTCTTCTTCTCTCATCAGATGTTGGTATTGATCTCTGTCAGGGTGAGTGATCAGAAAAAGTGGATGTGTTGAGAGGATCAGCCGTGTCCTGATGATCCACAAGAGGTTCACCACCTGGACCTGCATCTGATTTTGTCTTTTTTTATTCATTCATATATCTGAACCCAAAGTGCCTCTGCAGAATAGTTCAGTTCATGACAACATAACTAGATTAACACTTGATACCCATTTTCGTAGCGGCCAAACGGCGGTACGACAACTTCTGTGTCCGTCACGTGATGCCATCGGGCCCAAAAAGACTTTTTCCCGTAGACTTATGTAAGGACCTACTAAACATTGCTAAGTGAAGAGACTGTGTTTTCCCATACAGTCCTGACGACTAGGACTGTATGGGTCTGTGTCCTTTTACAGCACCGTCCCTTCGCTGCCTCCGTACGCGTGTGTGTTTGTTTCTGTTTGTGCCGGTGGGTGAGCACTGCTGGCGTCTCCTGACTGCAGCTTCTCCCTCTGTCAGCTGTCTTTCCTCTCGTTTTGTGCTGTTTCTTCACTGTTCTCCTGAGTTTTGTTGTGTTCCATCTCGTTCCCACTCTTGTTCTCCGTCTTTTGTTTTTTGTTTTCCCTCTGCTCCCGTTCGCTGCACTCTCCTCGCCAGCTAGCCGGTTAGCTGCTAACTCGCTAGCGGAGCTGCCCTGCATGTTTCTCTGTCCCCCTCAACTCCTCTCGGACACTCCACCACTGGAATTACAATAATCATCTGGCTGTTCTCCTCATCATCTGTAACCATCTGTATCGTGAGTACCACTGCAGTACCATCCTCCATGAACTCATCCTGGACAATTCACTGGACTTCCTCCTGCTCACTGAAACCTGGCAACAACCCAATGACTTCTTCTCCCTCAACCAAGCATCCCCCCCCAACTTCGGCTACCTCTGTAAACCCCGCCCCTCCCGGCGTGGAGGGGGCCTCGCAGTCTTATTCAACAAGAACCTCAGGACCACCGAACTCACTTTCCCTACAGTCACATCATTCGAATCCTCGCCTTCAAAACCTGCTCCAACACAGTCATTCTCATTTACCGCCCACCTAAACCAAATTCATCCTTCCTCTCCGATCTGTCTGAACTCCTCATTCCTAGCATCATCCCTCCCCTTACCCCTACTGCTACTGGACGACTTCAACATCCACATGGACTCCCCCACCTGTAAACTTGCCTCTGATTTCTCCACTCTACTGGACAACTTCAACCTCACCCAGCACATCACCTTCCCCACACCACAATAAAGGCCATATTCTGGATCTCGTCTGCTCTGCCACATCCCGGTTCTGAACATCCAACCATCCCCCTTTCCCCTTTCTGATCACAAACTCATCCAATTCACAATCCCTTCCCCATCACCCCGTCTGAAACTCCCCAGAGTCATCTCATTCCGCAACATCAAGTCCATTGATCCCCTCCATCTCTCCGACCTTGCTATCTGCTGCCCTCCACCTGGACCCACCCCCCACCTCACCTGATGATCTCAACCAACCACCTCAACGCCACCCTGTCTGACTCCCTCAACTCACTGGCCCGCCTGAGAACCAAAAACTGTTTCTTCAACACTCCTCCCCTGGTTCACACCCCACCTCAGAAAACTCAAACAGACCGGCCGCCAACTTGAACGCCTCTGGAGAAAATCATCACTCACTGTTCACCTCGAAGCCTACAAATCTCACCTCATCACCTACAAAGACGCCATCACTGCTGCCAAATCTGACTACTCTCCACCATCATCAATGACCCCACCCTTAACCCCCGAACCCTCTTCTCCGCTGTCAACACTCCTCCTCAAGCCTCGTGCCAACACCCTCTCTGACCCCTCAACCCAATCTATGTAACTCATTCCTTCAGTTCTTCAGCGACAAAATCACCACCATCAACAACTCACTGCTCCCCGTGTCTGACCCAGCAGCAACCACACCGACCCTATTCTCTCCATCCCTCTGGACCGCCTGACCCCTCCCCCCCAGCAGGGTCGAACCTCCCGGTTCTCGGTGGAGAGTTCCTGTCTGTGTGCTCTTCGTCTCATGTAGTGGGAAAGTACTGAGTGTTGACTTTTACTGGGACACTGTCTGAGTAAAACAACTCCTTTTCTCACAGTCCCTGTTGTAGATTTCTATATAATCACATTGTAATAATCTCCTGCAGTGCACTCTTCTGCAGACTTTGTGTGACTCTGTATAACCAGTGCCTCTTCTTGCAAGAATAAAATACAACAAAGACATTTCATCTGTTTGAGATCCTTATTTCAACGTTCATTAGGACTCATCTCGGAATATTGACAGAATTTCCATTACATATTCTACAAAAGAACTCACTAAATGAGTGTTATAAGAACATTATTTCAGTATCTTAGACAAATTAATATGATTGGAAAAATATGAGGTTGTTTGTTTTCTTTTCTTTTTTCTTTTTCTTTTCTTTATTTTTTTGGGATATAGTAATTATTAGCCAGAATGATCCACACTCCTTCCTTTGGGGTTCCTGCACACATAGGGGTGGAAGGAAATGAAAATGCAGATATATTGGCCAAACAATCATTAAAACGACACTTAATTGACATACAAATACCGTTAAGTAAAGCAGAGGTTAAAACTACTAGGACTACATGCACAACACCTGGCAGGAATACTGGGACTTTAGTGACACAGGGAGACATCTGTACAGTATTCAGACACATGTAGGAGCTGGTGGAAGAGATGGTCATTACCCGTCTGAGAATAGGACATACAGGATTAAACCAAACACTCCGTAGAATAGGCAAGCACCCAACTGGACTATGAACGCACTGTAATAAACCGGAAACTGTCAAACATGTTCTTATAGAGTGCAACAAATATGACAAAGAAAGAAGGGAATTGATATCAGGAGTAGATGATGGAAATATTACAATCTGCTAGGAAAGACATCTAAGAAAGTACACAATCTTCTAATTAATTACTTAAGGACAACAGGAATAATGGAGAGAATTTAATTAATATTATTATTATTGTTATTATTATTATTAATTATTATTAATTTGTATTTTATTGTTTTTTATTTTATTTTATTTTATTTATTTATTTATTTTTTCCTGCCAATCTACTGCTCCACACTCCAGTCCAGTAGGTGATGGTAATGCACCAAATCGTTGTTTGCCAACCACCAATGTAGCTCAAAAGAAGAAGAGATAACCAACAGTGAACTCTTCTCTTCTCTGCAGCATGTCTTCAGGAAGACCAGCTTGACTATTTTCTGTCATTTTGACCAGAAAGTGACTTTTTGTAGTTGGTGCTGCAGCCTTTAACCTTTAACCTTTGACCTCTAACCAGCATGGATGAGAACACTTTAAAGCAGCTGGTGAAGCTCACTCAGGATGGACAGGTTGACTCTCTGCAGAGACTGATGAGCAGCTCTGAGGTTCAGTCTGTCAGCAGGAGACACTTCGGTCGGTCTGGGGACACCCTGCTGCACTATGCTGCCAGGAGAGGACACCTGGACATGCTGCAGTATCTCATAAAGCAGGTGTGCATGGATGTGGAGCTGCACAACAACGACTACAAGAGGCCTCTGCACAAGCTGCTTCCATGAGCCACCAGGCCTGTGTTAGCTACCTGCTGCAGGAAGGAGCCAACGGGACAGTCTGAAGAAAGCTGACTGGTGAGGATGATTAATGCATGTTAAACCAGGGAGCAGATGATATAAAAAGAAATGTTGTGTATGCATGCAGCGCCCTCTGTTGGCTTTAAATATGCCTTATTTTGCTGTGTGCATCAGCTGAACCTCATCATGCAGCAGACAACATCACACATCCCCAGAGACTCAGGGGGCTTTGTGAGGATGCTTGAAGACGAGGCTTTCTGTGTTTTCCTGACATTGTTCCATAAGATCATGCCACAGGTGGACATGCTTTTCAACCAGCTGCAGAAGAGGAACATGGAGCCCTGTCTTCATCGAAGCACTGGTCCAGAGGTTCACAGACAGCATGCTAACCATCAATAAATAGACTCCCAGATATTACTATTACTGATAAAGCTGTTGTTAGAAAGATGAGTTGCTCACTTCCAACAGTCTGTAAAAGCCTGATGTGCCTTGTCATCAAAGTGAATGAACATCATAGAAAAGCACATCACAAATAATATCTGTTTAGAAAGTTTAAAAAAGGAAAGAGAGACAATCAGAGTTGGATAATAATGCAGAGGTAAAGTAGTTATTAAAACACAATCCACCAGGTCAGCTTCTAGAAGAGGCCTAGTTGTTATTGAAGATGAATTTAATTGTTATGCAGACTATACGCAGGGCTAAATGCACAGCAGAATAACCTACATTGCATCTGGATCATGATGTAATATAAAAAAAGTGAATTATTAACATACTGTAAACAACAGTGAGTATATTGGCAAAAGTCAGCCTCCTTCATATTTAAGTATGTTTGATGTCAAATAAACAAACAGAACTGATTAACATGCGTACTCTAGACTTTATATTCACTAATCATGTCCGTACAGGAGGATTCCAGTTTCATGTGTGACTCTGCCAGTTTTCACGTTACATGACTGAACACAGACACATAAAGTCGCCCGTGGAGCTTCTTTCCCTCATAAATCCGTGTTGAAGGCGGTCGTTCTCACCACCGTTCATGTTCTGTTGTTCCTGCTGGAGCTGCTTTCTGCCAGCAGATGTCACCGTTCCCTCTGTTTTACCACAAAGGAGGTTTATCAGAATGGATGCAGTGAACACTGAACTGATGCTGTGAATGCTTTCTTCCTGACTGACTTGGTGTTGTAAAGGTTAAGTGTCATCATGATGTAGTTAAACTGGATTTAAAATGATGGCAAACTGGATTTGAAGATTAAACCTCGCACACAAGTTTCACAAACGTCCACTTGGACTCAAGTATGACCTGATTAGAGTTTGGTGTCAAAGGTCAAAGGTCATGGATGAAATGATGAAGTGATGACATTTTGGACAGACGTGGATGTAAACTGTAACTTGACCTGGTTGGGGGAGGCAGACAACCGTGAGGCGGGAATTCTAGTTTCTTTCTTTTTGAAGACAAAACAAGTTTATTTATTCCATCATGTTTAAGGTATTGTGAGTTAACTCATTTAAAATAAGTTCTCTAACTTTGTGATATCAACAAGAAACGTAGCTAACGTTAGTGTTAACGGACACTTTCACTTTTTAAAAACTTCAACATGTTTCTGTGGTTTTCTGTCCGCATTTTAAGATGAACTAATATCTGTTACTGGCTCTGGACAGTGAACTCATCATCGTAGTAAAGATGAGACTGCAGAAGTGAGCAGAAGAACTACTGACATGAGTGATGACATCGAATGCCAACTTCTGGAAGGAATAAAGGCAAGCCCATACTTTGGCCATACAGCTGGACGAGTCGACTGACGTTAGCAATGCCGCTTTAATTGTTCGTTTTGTAAGATACTGCCAAGGACAGTAAATCTTCACGAGGATCTATTGTTTTGCAAGGAGCTTCCAACAAGAACAACGGCAGATCATGTAATGCGCTGCCTTGAATGATTACTTCACCGAAAAAGTTCTTGATTGGAAATACTGTACATGTGTTTGCACAGACGGCGCTGCATCAATGACGGGAAGACATCGTGGTGTTGTCAAACAGATCCAGGAGAGGGACGCACTGTTTCTTACATCGGGAAAAGTCTAGCTACAAAGCAGATGTCACCAGAACTGCATGAAAGTCATGAACGTGGCCTTGTGAAAACTGTTAACTATATTAAGAAAAATGCACTCAACTCAAGGTGTTTTGCTGCTTTGTGTGAAAGACTTGATGCAGATCATTTGCAGATCTGTTGTACCACAGTGAAGTAAGGTGGGCTTTCAAGGGGACATTGTGCTTAATCGCCTTTTTGAACTGAGAGAAGAAGTGGCACACATTTGTGGAAGAGGCAGCACTCCCCTCTTGCTGAGCATTACACTGATGGGAACTTTGTGCAAAACTGGCCTACTTATCAGATCTATCTGACCAGTTAAATCAGCTCAATATATCAATGCAAGGCAGAAACAGCACAGACAAAATTGAGGGCTTCAAGAAAAACGTATTCTGTGGAACAGAAGAGTCAAGGAGGGACGATTTGACGTGTTTTCACTCCTCAGTGAAACTTTGGAAGCCACTCCTCATGTCAACATATCCAGTGTTATAACCCAGCATTTGACTCAGTTGTCAGGAAAGTTTACAGAACTACTTCCCAGAAGATGCACGAGATGGAAACCTTTGGATTTTGGACCCTTTCTCTGTGGATCCTGCTTCAGAAGACATAGCTCTCTCCACTGTGTTGGAAAATGAACTGATGGAACTATCAGCAGACAGCAGCCTGAAGCTTCAGCTCACACAAGTAGACCTTGCTTCATTCTGGATACTGGCTGCCAGTCAATATCCCTCTCTGTCAAAACGGGCAATCACATTTCTGTTGCCTTTCACCACCACCTATTTATGTGAGTCAGGGTTTTCCATTGTGAACTGTCACCAAATCAAAGGCAAGGAACAAAACTGAAAGCACTTTGAATGCTACTCTGCGTGTCAGCTCTCACCCATCCCACCACCACTTCATCTCATCATCTCCCAGAGGCAAGGCCCAAGTGTCTCACTGAGGGTAAGCACAATATGTATTTTGGTCATTACAGCTGACAGTGGCATAACACATATCTACAGCCCACTTTATTATCTGTTGTATAAACAATGTTAGGTTTTTTACTCAGTTATTTGGGAAGGTGGTCCTCGGAAATGTTTGACAATCACAAGTGGGCCTTCAGTTGCAAAAGGGTGAGAACCCCTGTTCTAGTAGACCGTTACAGTCCCAGTAGCTCCAGTTTGTGCCTCTCATGTCTGGACCTTTAAACTCCAGTCACAGAGCTAAGCAGACTATTCTCTGATAAAGTCCTTCATCAGCAACACTTAGAGCTGTTTTAAAGACTCCACAAAGACTCTTCTGAACATCTGCTGCTAAATAAAAACACATTTAATCACTTTACCAAGTTGTGATTGTATTTCTAAATCCAGCACGTCCTTGCTCTTTTTCTGTAAAACACAGTGAAACGTTCAACCTTTAGTATGATATCAGAAGAAACATCAAGATAAAGAAATGTAACTCATATGATGATATAATAATTTTAAAAGTGTGCTTCACATTGTCTAACTGAGCAATAAGATGTGTCATCTCTGGATACCATCTGTGTTTGGATTATGAAAAAGAGTTGCACAGTTGCAACGCAGGAAAACGGCTGAAATTATTTTTTTATTGTGCAACAGACAGAATAATTTTTCATCCTGATATTCAGAATATTTTATTTGTATAAATCTGTAAAAAGAAAAACAAAACAGAAAAAACTACTTCAGTTTATACTAAATAGATTTATGAACATGATGTAAAGATGAAGCTGAGATCTCTCCATTCCTACACCACCATGTTCTTGTTTTGGTTGCTTCGGCTGTGTTACTAGATCAGGTTTTACACCCTTCATTCACCACACAACCACTCATCCATCTGCTGACACACTGATCACACTGATTCATTCATTCATGCATTGATTGGTTATTGTATGTTTAATAATAAACTTGTACACCTCTCTTGTCATGGCTCATGAGCCGGGTCATGTGACAGCTGTCAGTCACCTAGAAAAGATGGAATCTAATCTAAGAAAACTTGTTCTGAACTTAAAGAGGTTGAACATTTTATGGTCATTTTTAGCTTGTTACTTTAGTTCAGTTGACTTTCTTGTCAACTAAACTAAAAGAAGTTGTATACATTTAATTAAATTTTTGCATTTCGTTTCATTTTTGCAAAGACCGTAGAGTCGAAGCCTCGCTGAAGAGAACGGAGCTGCGTTTTCTTTATTGTGTTTCAGTGCGAGCATGTTGAACCAGATCGGCATGATGTGTTATTATATCACACTTAGAGAAACGTCAAACTGCCTTTGAATCGTCGCCCACTTGAGGGCGAATCCCAAAACTTTAACTCCACTCTCTGTTTCCTGTTCTTTGTTTGCCACTTAGTACCTGGTATTGTTAGCTAAACTCCATCAACCCCATCAACATTTGTCTCACAACAAAACTCTGAGTGGCGACGGTGAGTGACTGTCAGCGACTGTCAGCCATCTGTGTGTGGACAAACTAGAGCGGTATAAAGGATAGAGACAGGAGCCCAAATAAACAACTACACTTTAGAAACAAGCCCAAAAAAAAAACGCTCTCACGACTACCAATATTAGTGAGGCCTTTTCAGGAAAACAAGCCCAAAGTCACTGATAATAAGCCGACTTGGCAACTCTGGCTCTGCTCCGTAAATGGAAACGCCCACTCAGCCGTTGCAAAAGGTCGTGTCTAGAAGGGAGCCCGCAAAAATGCGAAATCTGATTTGAGATCTGCAAAAACTTGCATATACTCTCGCGGGACTCGCTGTCCGACGACTTATCGGCCCAATTCTGATCCGGGGGCTGCGGTCGAACAGTCTTCTTCTCTCAGGAAGGTTCCTAACGGAGTGAAATGACCCGGAAGTATCTCAGTAGCAGCCGTGATGAGAGCTGTTAGAATCCTCTAAATGCTGAGGAAAGGGAGCTTCAATGCTTCCTTTATTATCTCCTTTAGCAGAGGATACACTGGAGCATCCTTTACCAAAGGAAAGGAGATAATTCAGGACCCACAATTCCTTGCGGCCGCAACTTTTAATCTTATCGTGCAGGCCTAATTCAAGAGGATGGATGGCTTTCCTAGCTAGATTGACTATGAGGGGGTTTCTGAGCAGTTTACACAGCAGAAGTGCTCGCCATCCAACCGCAGAAACATGCAGAAATCTAGGTCTTGGTGTCTTAATGTGGTAATCTGGAGGGATTATTGATCTTTTTTATCAATTCTCAGTGGTTAAAAAAAAAAATGGTTAAATTTAGCACCAATCTGTGGAACAAATGGAATCAACCCAACAACTACTGCAACAACTTCTGAGACATAACAGAGCATGGAGATGACCATCATATACTTCTATCATAATGCTCTAAACCCTGATACACTTTCACTATTTATTTAAAGTAATTAATTCATGTTTATTTCTGATTTATGACTAGAACAACTTGACACACGCGCTGAGCAGCATCTCAGATTAATCTCCAGCTTTCAGATGATGTTCACCACTTCTATGTGACATCTACTGCTGACCTGCTATCCTCCCCCTAAGACCCCCTGGATCCCCTAAAGACCCCCTGGACCCCCTAAAGACCCCCTGGACCCCCTAAAGACCCCCTGGATCCCCTAAAGACCCCCTGGACCCACTAAAAGACCCCCTGGATCCCCTAAAGACCCCCTGGACCCCCTAAAGACCCCCTGGACCTCCTAAAGAAGACTAAATCGGGTCTATTGTGGGTCTCAGAGGGTTAATTCAGCCTGTTCAAGCCAGAGAGATTCTTATGACCACATCATGTTAAATGGCTGTGAACACACACACACACACACACACACACACACACACACAGATGAACTCAGTTGATTTCCTGTAAATGGAGAGAGGAGGAGCTGCACTGACGGTGTGACGCAGGCTCATGAGAACAGAGGAAGGAAACCCTGAAAGGGGAAGTGTTTAGTTCAGTTCAGCTCCAGACTCCATTTTGAGATAACGGAGCAGAAGACTGAAGACAGAAGACTGAAGCAGGGTGAGTGTTATCCAACATTGTATTACTTCACTCTCAAAGTGTCTGAGTCAGTTTCCTCCCTGTGGACTGTAGAGGAGAGAAATGTTAGAATGAACTCAACAGTTTGATTCTTCTGTGAACACAAAGTCATGACTGGCTGAATAATCCTCATTAAACCTGCTGTAAGCCAAGAAAACAAGCAGAGAGGTAAAGAGAAGTGACCAGGTGGAGCGCTGGCTGGTTTTATTATAGTGTGTGTGTGTGTGTGTGTGTGTGTGTGTGTGTGTGCGTGTGTGTGTGTGTGTGCGCGCATGTGTGTCTGTGTGTGTGTGTGTGGTAGAGAGAGAGGGTGTGTGTTACTTCCTGTTCTCTTGTACTAACTTGTTTCCGTTACATGCTCACAGTCAGTGTTTCTGTTTGACCTCTCAGACTGACTTCAGATCAGAAGATGGAGGAAGAGGAGGAGTCTAAAGGTCTTCCTCTGTTCTTCAGTAATGAACCTGGACCCTCAGAGTCAAAGTAAGAGACTGTTTCTACTGTAAGCTGACCTGATGGATGATGATGCATTGAGGATGAAGACTAAATGTTCTGCTAACAGATTTATATTCCTGATGCAGAACTATTAGTGCAGATACTGTTTCAACCTCAGATGGATCTTAGTCTGGGTTTTATAGCCACAAACTACTGATTGTATTTCTGTAACAAAACACCTGAGAACCTCCATTTCACAATTTACACGTCAAGAAAATGTTCATATTTCTGCCTGAACGTTGAAGTCACTGTAAAGATTTACAACTATTCAAAATCTGAAAGAATGAGCTTCAAATGTGTAATTCATTCTCTCACATTTCTCCTCAAAATACTGTGTTGGTTTCACTTCTCCTAAAATCAGCTGTTATGGCAGCTGAAGGACGAATATATACAGTATATACTGAACATGTAGCATCATCATCATCTAAGTTACTGTATTAATACACTGACTATAAGGATGTATATATATATACTGTATTAATACACTGACTATAGGGATGTGTATATATATACTGTATTAATACACTGACTATAAGGACGTATATATACTGTATTAATACACTGACTATAAGGATGTATATATATATATACTGTATTAATACACTGACTATAAGGATGTATATATACTGTATTAATACACTGACTATAAGGATGTATATATATATACTGTATTAATACACTGACTATAAGGACGTATATATACTGTATTAATACACTGACTATAAGGATGTATATATACTGTATTAATACACTGACTATAAGGACGTATATATACTGTATTAATACACTGACTATAAGGATGTATATATACTGTATTAATACACTGACTATAAGGACGTATATATACTGTATTAATACACTGACTATAAGGATGTATATATATATATACTGTATTAATACACTGACTATAAGGACGTATATATACTGTATTAATACACTGACTATAAGGATGTATATATATATACTGTATTAATACACTGACTATAAGGACGTATATATACTGTATTAATACACTGACTATAAGGATGTATATATATATATACTGTATTAATACACTGACTATAAGGACGTATATATACTGTATTAATACACTGACTATAAGGATGTATATATATATATACTGTATTAATACACTGACTATAAGGACGTATATATACTGTATTAATACACTGACTATAAGGATGTATATATATATACTGTATTAATACACTGACTATAAGGACGTATATATACTGTATTAATACACTGACTATAAGGACGTATATACAGTATATACTGTAGATGTAGCAGCGTCATCATGTAGAAACCTACGTCAGGTCACCATGTGGGAAAACGTCTTTAGAAGGTCTTGAAGGGAAAACAGCATTTTGATGCTAAAACATTCGTCCGTAGTTCTCAGATCTGAATACATCAGGAACACATCTGGGAAGATACAGAATGATATAACAACTAAATCATGCCATGCCATGATTTAGTTGATTGTGTGTTTGCACATTTAATTTCTACTAAAATGTATTTACTAACTGAAGTTTAACAAACTTTTCGTGACAGAAAGAATGAATCTGTGCATTCTTCCTCTTTGTATCTGTGACAGCTGTCAGTCACCCAGAACAGCTGTAATCTAAGAGGACTAATACAAACTTTAAAGCACATTATTGACAGTAGCAGTAGTTTGTGTGTTTAGAGCTACTGAAATGTCTTTGTCATCAGAGAGTTTATCAAGGATTCATGTGATGTGAATAAAATCATGTTGATGTTTGCAGAGTTCAGTCCAGACCGAGAGCAGAGTCTCCAGTACCCAGCTGTCTGTCTATGAAGAGTGACCGGTCCAAAGGTGCTATACTGAACTTCAGTAATGAACCTGGACCCTCAGAGTCAAAGTAAGAGACTGTTTCTACTGTAAGCTGACCTGATGGATGATGATGCATTGAGGATGGAGACTAAATGTTCTGCTAACAGATTTATATTCCTGATGCAGAACTATTAGTGCAGATACTGTTTCAACCTCAGATGGATCTTAGTCTGGGTTTTATAGCCACAAACTACTGATTGTATTTCTGTAACAAAACACCTGAGAACCTCCATTTCACAATTTACACGTCAAGAAAATGTTCATATTTTTGCCCGAACCTTGAAGTCACTGTAAAGAATTACAACTATTCAAACTCTGAAAGAATGTTTAAAATGTGCAATTAATTTACTTGCTACTAACTCATTTACATCACTCATTTTTCAGCTATCTCCGCCAATGTTTTCTGTTGATTTTGTTTGTATGTTAAAGTTTTTACTGAAGTTTATTTGCCAACTAAAATTTAACAAACTTCTTGTGACACAGACAAAGTTAAATCATTTGTGCCATCTTCCTCTTAGTATCTGACAGATTGTCAGTCACCTAGAAAAGATGTAATGTGATCAAATAGGACGGCTACAAACTTTTAAACCTCCTAATTAATGACAGTAGCAGTAGTTTGTGTGTTTAGAGCTAGTTAGATGGATTTAACATCAGAGAGTTTATCAAGGATTCATGTGACCTAAAACCTATTAACTTCAGTAATGAACCTGGACCCTCAGAGTCAAAGTAAGAGACTGTTTCTACTGTAAGCTGACCTGATGGATGATGATGCATTGAGGATGAAGACTAAATGTTCTGCTAACAGATTTGTATTCCTCAACATGCAGCTTCATGTTGTACTAACTGAGCAAGAAGAAGAGTCATCTCTGGCTACCATCTATGTTTGGATTATGAAAAAGAGTTGCAACTCAGGAAAATGGCTTAAATTATTCTTTATTATGCAACAGACAATAGTTTTTTTTCTTTTAGATGTTGAGAAGAATCTTAGTCATATAAGTCTGAAAAAGCACATTAGTATTTAATCACATTGATTTAAACATTAAAATGAGATACATTTGATCAAAACTCATTTAATTCAACCTGTTCAAGCTAAAAGAGATTCTCATGAACACTCCGTGTTATAAAGCTGATTTGTGTGATACACACGCCCTCATAGATAAACTCAAAGGTCAAAGGTTTCCTGTAGATGAATAACAGAGCAGAAGGATGAAGACTGTAGACTGAGGCAGGGTGAGTGTTAATCCAACAGTTTATTACTTTACTGCCAAAGTGTCTGAGTCCGTTTCCTCCCTGTGGACTGTAGAGGAGAGACATGTGACGCTGCCACCTTGTGGTTTCCCGGCGTGCCCTCACAGTATGAGCTCCATGAGCAAGTTGCAGTTCTTTTTCCTCCCATCATGTTATATAGCCTCCAGAATAATATCAATGATTTAAAAGAGACCAAAGAGAGCTGATTATGTCCTTTACTGATTCACAGTCACTTTGGGTAGTTTAGTTTGAGTTAGTTAGGTTTGAACTGAGGTTAGAAGTGGTCTAAATATTGAGGTAGACCAGCAGTCTGAGACACACAGCATGTAACTCTGGTGTTCCTTGTTAGAATAGATTAATATCAATGTTTTAAAAATGTCTGTTGTTCCTCTTTAATAAAGAAACTTCAGCCAGATCACTAAATGTTTAATAAGACAGTCAGACAGGAAAAGCAGCTAATTCTTGTTTATTAAAGCAGGAGAGTTCAAATAAAGGAACATTTTCATCACAGACTGAATGCTGAATTCACTACCAACACTTTAACTCTTCTCTGTGACCATCTGAGCTTCAGTGTCGGACAAGTCTGGATATTCTTCACCAACAATCAATAAATGATTTTAGTAATAAAGTAATGTCTCCACAGAGAGAAGAAGAGGAGTCATGCTTCTGTGGAGGAGCCGATGTCCATATCCAGAAGAATATGGAGCACTATTACATCTCTGTTCTATCCCAGACAGACAGACACACTGATGAAAGGGGAGTTATCTTCTTGTCATTGTCGTATATCAATACATGCTCATGGAGGATCTCTTGTTGGGTCTCTAAATGATAGAGTACGGTCTAAACCTGCTCAATATGAAAAGCATCTTAAGATAACTTCTGTTATGATTTGACGCTATATAAACATAAATTGAACTGAACTGAACTGAAACAGGAGCCACAGACTTTGAACAACATTATCTTTCCTGCTACAGTCTCCTTCTCTGACTTACAAACACACGTCTGGTCCTGCAGAGCGACACGTTGAAACACTATTAAAAATAAATATAAAATCACGTTGACGTTAGTTTAGACTTCAAGAAGGGAAGATGACTTTATAACCTTTACTTCTTTATATGTTCTCATATTGATTATTTTCATATTGGCATTAGAAATAATGAGTTTCTTTGTTTGTCTTAAACTTTGTTTCTCTCTTTCAGCAGATAGAGGTCTGCAGGAGGTTGTAGATGAACATAAGATCAGTCTGAATAGAGGTCTGCAGGAGGTTGTAGATGAACATAAGATCAGTCTGAGGAGGACATGTGAACGTGTGACTGAAGGAAGTGATGAAACAGGAAGTGGAACCCTCCTCAACAGGATCTACACTGAGCTCTACATCACAGAGGGACAGAGTGAAGAGGTTAATACCCAACATGAGGTGAGGCAGCTTGAGACAGCGTCTAAGAAGAAGACCCTCCATGACGCTCCAATCAAGTGCCAGGACATCTTTAAAGCCTTACCTGACCAACAGGGACACATCAGAGTCGTTCTGACGAACGGCGTCGCTGGCGTTGGAAAAACCTTCTCAGTGCAGAAGTTCACTCTGGACTGGGCAGAGGGCTTGGAGAACCAAGATGTCAGTCTGGTGGTTCTGCTTCCGTTCAGGGAGCTGAACTTGATCAGAGATGAGCGGTACAGTCTTCTCATGCTGCTCCATGTTTTCCATCCAACATTACAGAAGGTCACAGCAGAGAAGCTCGCTGTCTGTAAAGTTCTGTTCATCTTTGACGGCCTGGATGAAAGCAGACTTTCACTGGATTTCAAGAACAACGAGGTTGTGTCTGATGTCACCCAGAAGTCATCAGTCAAGGTGCTGTTGACAAACCTCATCCAGGGGAATCTGCTTCCCTCAGCTCTCGTCTGGATAACTTCCCGACCTGCAGCAGCCAATCAGATCCCTCCTGCATGTGTTGACAGGGTAACAGAAGTACGAGGCTTCACTGACGCCCAGAAGGAGGAGTACTTCAGGAGGAGAGTCAGTGATGAAGAGCTGTCCAGCAGAATCATCTCACACATCAAGACATCCAGGAGCCTCCACATCATGTGTCTAATCCCAGTCTTCTGCTGGATCACTGCTACAGTTCTGGACCACATGTTGACTACAGACCAGAGAGGAGAGCTGCCCAAGACCCTGACTGACATGTACTCACACTTCCTGTTGATTCAGACAAAGAGGAAGAAGCAGAAGTATGGTGAGGGACATGAGACGAGTCCACAGGAGCTGATGGAGGCTGACAGGGAAGTTCTTCTGAAGCTGGGGAGGCTGGCGTTTGAACAGCTGGAGAAAGGAAACATCATGTTCTACCAAGAAGACCTGGAGCGGTGTGGTCTGGATGGCACAGAGGCCTCGGTGGTACTCAGGAGTTTGTACAGAGATCTTCAAAAGAGAGAGTGTGATCTTCCAGAAAACAGTCTACTGCTTTGTTCACCTGAGCATTCAGGAGTTTCTGGCTGCAGTCTACATGGTCCACTGTTACACAAACAGGAACACAGAGGTACTGGAGGACTTCCTGGGAGAGGACTATGTTCATTCAACCCTGGATGACTTCCTGAAGAGAGCCATGGAGAAATCCCTTGAAAGTGAAAATGGCCACCTGGACCTGTTTGTTCGCTTCCTTCATGGCCTCTCTCTGGAGTCCAACCAGAAGCTCTTAGGAGGTCTGCTGGGTCAGACAGACAACAGTCCAGAAATCATCCAGAGAATCATCAACAACCTGAAGAAGATGAACACGTATAAAACCTCTCCTGACAGAAGCATCAACATCTTCCACTGTCTGACGGAGATGAACGACCACTCGGTACATCAGGAGATCCAAGAGTTCCTGAAGTCAGAGAACAGATCATGGGAGAAACTCTCTGTGATCCACTGCTCAGCTCTGGCCTACATGCTGCAGATGTCAGAGGAGGTTCTGGATGAGTTGGATCTGATGAAGTACAACACAACAGACCAGGGACGACGGAGACTGATTCCAGCTGTGAGGAACTGCAGAAAAGCTCTGTAAGTCCAGATGTGATTAACTTTATAGATCAGTGTAGATTAGTAGTTTAGTTATTAAAATATACACACTATAAATTATTCTTAAATATAATATTCTTATAAGTGTTCCACGTGTTTATTACATAAATATGTCAGTTGTATTTTGTCACAGATGTTCTTGAGCTGTTTCAAATGTTGAGTTAAAATGTTTCAGTAGGTTGTGTTTCTAGCTGTCAAGTTAATGAACACTTATTCTATTTATTTATAATAATTGTTACATTTTACAGTTTTTTCTTATTTATGTATCTGGGTGATGGAGACGACATGTGAACCTGGTAAAACAAATAAAAAAACAAAAGATCATCTGTCTGGTGGAGCGCTGGGTCTAACCGGTGTAACGGCAGCAACAGAACGTTTGCTGATCCGGCGGGGAGTCGGGGCGGTCCTGGGATCAGAGTCCTGGTGCTGGGGTTTACACTGGCTGAATTTGAGCTAACTGCTAACTGGGGGTACGTCTCCTGGAGCTGCCGCACACTCTACTCCCGGCGAAGCAGCCTCCCGGCGGCGAGGAGGACGAGGCGGGGGTGCTAGTCGATTTCTCGTTTCTGCTTCTTCTGATTTAATCCAGACGGTGCAGTGTCCGTTCAGAGCATGTCTGTTCAGAACGGGCTGAATGCTTGCAGCTTTCTCCAGAACCGCTCGTACAAACAACTTCACACTCGACATTGTGCTTCGTTGGGTCCCGAGCAACACACCTGCCATGACATAGTTGCGTCACACACCCAAGTCACGGCTACTCATGGTTAGGAACACCGGTGAAATACACTTAGCGGAGGTAGTTTTCAAATAGTTGTATTTTCCTGGAGGTAACATTATTAGTGTTATTTGTTAGTATCAAGTCTGACACCGGGGAAATACCGTCTTACTCACGGGGGAAAACACACACAGGTTACAGCTTACTCACGGTCACTCCGGTGAAATACAATAGAAGAGTTTGGTTGTAAAGTGAACTGCAGTCAATGAACCACGGTCTGCTCTCTGTGGACGACATGCTGGACTCAGTCTGCAGAGCCCAGAAGCCCCGCCCCCCGCTGCTGCACAGAGCGCCGCTCACTTGATTATTCAAAGTTTAATAATATTGAACGCGCGTCCACAGCAATACACCCACCATGAGTGAAGTTGAGTGGATGATAGTGTTGTCACGATACCAAAATTCTGACTTTGATACGACACCCTGCCTAAATATCTCGATACCGATACTGACACGATGACACGGCAAAAATCTAAAACATCAGGAAAAGTAATGGAGTAATAGATGACCGAACATGGAACTTAAAATTATTTTTTATCATTTTAAATTTTTTAAATGTAACAATTTATTCATTAAAACTGAAATGGTATGCAGTAATCTGATGTCCCCTTTACTTAAGTTTATGTGATTTCTTTGATAGTTAATTTTATATTTGCATTTATTTTTATAATGCACACATGATTACATTTAATCTGTATTCTTATTTCTATTATTCTTATAGCTCATCTATGTTTTTATATATTTTTATTCTATAATGGAACAACTGTAATTTCCCCTGGGGATAAAAACGTATTTCTTACAGCGTTTAATACGTTTTTTTTTTTTTTTTTTTTAAACAGGCAGAGAGTGTTATAGCAGCACGGAAAAACGACGAGAAGCTTCCAAAACAAAAACCTAGAAAACGATAATAAATTCAGATTAAGTTCTGAGAAGTTGATGAAAGAAAAGCTGCTAAAATCAGGAAGACACCACAGTAACTGTAGAAAGTAAAATAATACTTTAACACGTTACAGAGACACACGGTAAAAATAACACTTTAACACGTTACAGAGACACACGGTAAAATAACACTTTAACACGTTACAGAGACACACGGTAAAATAACACTTTAACACGTTACAGAGACACACGGTAAAATAACACTTTAACACGTTACAGAGACACACGGTAAAATAATACTTTAACATGTTACACAGACACACGGTAAAATAATACTTTAACACGTTACAGAGACACACGGTAAAATAATACTTTAACACGTTACAGAGACACACGGTAAAATAATACTTTAACATGTTACAGAGACACACGGTAAAATAACACTTTAACATGTTACAGAGACACACGGTAAAATAATACTTTAACATGTTACAGAGACACACGGTAAAATAACACTTTAACACGTTACAGAGACACACGGTAAAATAATACTTTAACATGTTACAGAGACACACGGTAAAATAATACTTTAACACGTTACAGAGACACACGGTAAAATAATACTTTAACACGTTACAGAGACACACGGTAAAATAACACTTTAACACGTTACAGAGACACACGGTAAAATAATACTTTAACACGTTACAGAGACACACGGTAAAATAATACTTTAACATGTTACAGAGACACACGGTAAAATAATACTTTAACACAAGCTCTTTGGTGGATTATGTGTTCTTCAGGAGATGCTTGGACAGATTCAGAAAAGATGGAAATACACAGCTTCCACCAATAACAGCGGTCTGATGAATATATAACAGCAGAATGGTAGAATTCAGACTTTTTAAGAGATCTTAAACACACCAAAGATCAATGTTGTGTTTTTAATGCTGAAACACTGATAACATCTTTCTGATGACATTATGTTGAAAATAATGAAACCTTATTGGTTCATTAATTGTGTTTGTGAGCTGAATATGTTTGATGCTCAGAAAAGAGTGTTAATGACAAAATGCCATGCAGTCATCAAAATATCTAATTATATAAATGTTTAATTATGTACAGGTCTAATATTATTACACGATTTGTTTCATTTCTCTACCGTTTGGCAGCAGTCACTGAATTTTCCCATTTATGGACGTGAACCTGACAGCAGCAGGTAGTTAGCAAAGAGAGGTCATCTTTATCAACTGTATTATTATTACTTATTCACTGAGTTTTAAAAATGCTTTTCTAATCAAGAAGGCCTCATGCTAACTTTGTGGAGACAGACCTGGGATCAGATCTCACTGACAGACTGGACATTATGGAAGCCTCAATGTAACTACATGTTCTCTCTCTTCATCTGCAAGATTAAAGAAAAACAAAGATTAAAAGTCTGCAGGTTTGAGAGAGAGTGATGAGAATTATTGTTTCATGTCAACCAGTGAGATAAGATTAGCTGAACCACTGATGTGAGGAGCAAATGTTAATCAAAGAAGTATATATCAAACTGTTTAGTCATCAAATGCATGAAGTAAATATAAACTGTCCTCTTTCATAATAATCTTATTTTGTCATTTTTGTGTCATGACAGACTTTCTGACTGTGAACTCTCAGATACTCACTGTGAAGTTGTGGCCTCAGCTCTGAAGTCCAACCCCTCCCATCTGAGAGAGCTGGACCTGAGTAACAACTACCTGAAGAATTCAGGAGTGAAGCTGTCTGCTGGACTGGAGAGTCCAAACTGTAGACTGGAGACTCTGAGGTCAGTTCACTGACTGTAGTTTATGTAGTTTGTACACAAACTCTCTACGCACACAGCAGAAGCTTCAGTTGGTTGCAATCTCCTTACGTCACCGCTAGATACCGCCAGATCCTACACACTGGACCTTTAACCACAGACCTTATTTCAGACACCTAACTAAAAACCCATTGACCTCCAGACGAGGGAACAGGAAGTGCTAAAATGCTAACTCATCTCTGGGTTTTAGGACTCATTCCTGTAGCTCTCTATGTGAACATGTCTAAAGGTGCAGCACTCTTCAACAAACACGTATTGCACCAACTTAAAGGCACATAAGTGATGATTATGAACGACACCATCTAACCAGAGGTTTCTATGGTTCTAAGTTATTCCCACGTTCTTGTTGACAGCAGATCTAACTGTGCTCTGTTTTCATGTCAGCATTGTCTAATTATTTGAAGCCACAGACATTTAGATTGCATCAAAAACCAAATAAATATTCTGCATCAGAAACATCTTAGCAGGTTCATATTTTTCTCAAGTCTATCTGATACAATACTCACATGTTCATATGTACATTCAAAGAGTTATTGATGTCTGTCATCATTCCTTCTGTCTGTGAAGCAATCCCCGTTTAACCTGAGTGTTACGAGATGAGGACTAAATCCACCGTCTTGTTCTGTGTAAAATGACCTGTAAAGTTGATCTTAAACTAATCGGAGGCTTCAGCAGTCTGAGTTAGACGTATTAGGGCTGGGTGACCTGGACAAAATCAAATATCACAATATTTTTGACCAAATACTTCGATATCGATATTGCGACGATATTGTAGGATTGACCATTGGTGCTTTCACAAATTATTTACACCATGAGATTTTTGATAAATAATCATCAGTAATGTGGATCTCATGACGAAGTGTAAATGACAAATAATAGAACAGCTAGAACAGTCAGGTAAGTTCAGATAATTACATCCCTTTATTGAAATGTAGCCTTTAAAACCAGGAAAAGACGACACTGATGCCATATCACGATAAAACAATATCCAAAATCTAAGATGATATCTCGTCTCATATCACGATATCGATATAATATGGATATATTGCCCAGCCTTAGTATGTATCCAGTCAGTATGTTGTGTTTGACAGTTTCCTTGTTGAGCTGCAGGAGGATTAGTAACTCAAAGAGGGAATTTGGTACTAAACAGTCTGTAACTTTGGTAAACACTAGGGGCGGGAAAAAAAATCAATTCACCTTTGTGTCGCAATTTTTTCATTACGATTAAAAAATAGATTTTTTAATGCCAGAATCGATATATTTGCTCCATTTGAGTCTATGTGGAGGTAGAAGGAAGTTACCGCTTTTATTGTTGTAGTCTGAGTAACGTGACTTCATATCTGTTCCAACCAAAACAAACCACAGCGAGCCGAAACGAGAAAGTCTAAAACGTTGGAGGGTCAGCGTGGATACGACCTACACCCTCACATGTTAAATCCAGCGTGGTAAACACTAAACATCCAGTAAAGGATGGAAACACTTTGGCTTTCACACATTGACAGGAAAAGCAGAGCTAGACATCACGGCTAAAGCTGCATGCTAACTCTGTCACGGACAGGAAACGTTATCGTATGGCGGTAACGTGGCGGTCGAGCTGGCCGTCGCTCTCATCTCCGTGGTGAAATGGGCCGACTCTACAACTGTAGAGCACCCATATACTGACATTTATGTTAAATGTATTTAGCCTTTGATTTTTGAGTTTTGCTGGAAAAAATGTAATAAATACTTCCTGACAATGACTGATATATTTGACTTCAGGACATCTCTGACTACATACATGCTGAAAATCAAACAGTTTTACTGGATTCATTTAGATATTTTCCAAATTAAAAGTCCCTAAAAGTGTATGATTCAACTTTTTCCCATGGTCTAGTGTTAAAAACAGTTAACAAAAACCACAATAAATTGTAATATCGAATCACAATACTTAAAAATCACAATACATATTGAATCAGGAGATAGTTGAATCGATCCAGCCCTAGTAAACACTCACTTGATTTGTCGGACTCAGACTGCTGAATCTTCATATCAGTTTCAGTTGAACTTCTGAAGTCATTTCTTACAGTGTAGTTGTGTTATGAAGGGCCCACTTCACAGGAGGAATGATTACTGCCACCAATAACTCTTTTAATGTACATATGACATGTGGCTGTTGTTTATAGACACACTTGAACAAATGTGGACCTTTCCTGTAAATGACATAAACCTGCTAAGCTCCCAGATACAGTGAGAAGAAGGCCATGTAATAAATGAAGTAATGAAGTCCAACAAGTCTGATTTGATATTGATCCTCTAATTCCAGACTTGACAGAGATCAGCAGCATGTTATTGATGTGTGTTGACATGAACAGGTGTATGAATGTTGTGGTAACATCTGGATGATGTCTGTAGAAGGCTGACATTATGATGATCCACAATAACACAATGACAAAGTCACTCTACTCATTTTAGGGAAAAGATCATTGATTAGGACATAGTGATGTTGAGCTACACATTTAAAACCTGAACACATCTGACTGGATTATAAAGTGATTTTTATCTTCATCATTTATTCTTTATTCAGATTGTGGAACTGCAGGTTGTCAGAGATCAGCTGTGCTTCTCTGATCTCAGCTCTGAAGTCCAACCCCTCCCATCTGAGAGAGCTGAATCTGAGTGCAAACAACCTGAAGGATTCAGGAGTGAAGCTGCTGTCTGATCTTGTGGAGAGTCCACACTGTAGACTGGAGACTCTGAGGTCAGTAGAGGGTCGGAGTCGGTTCATGCTGGTTTCAGCAGTATTGTTTGTGATGTGTTTCCTCCGTTAAGCTGTGAGAGGAGAACGGTGACACACACAGAGAGAGAGAGAACAGTCAGCCAATCAGATCAGCCAGAAGCTTGTTGTGATCATGTGTTAGAGTTGATGTGAAGAAGGATGTTGTTGTTGTGTTCATGTCTCCAGGAAAAACACTGAGTATCTTAATGCTAAAGTCCATTTTCTTCTTCAGTGGTTTAGTCCATTGACTGTGGCAGAGCATTGTTGAGCTACACATTTAAAACCTTCATATATCACAACACCTGACTTCATCATGTTAAAATAAATTATAAAACAAACATAAATATGAAGAATAAATAAATAATCTCTATTTCAGCTATCAGACAATAACAAATATATTCACTATTTACTTTTTCTATAAATGTTATGAAGCTTTATGATTCTTTTACTGACTGAAGAGTTTAAACTGAAGATGCTTTGATTTTATGACTCCACTATTCCTAAAATATATATTGTAGATGAGTTTTGTTCACATTTCCCCAAAATCCATCCTGACATATTTGACATCTTTAGAAACTTTGAGATGTTGAGTTGAATCTTGAATCAGTTTCTGTGGTTTTTATTTGTGTTTGGCTGCTCAACATGAGTTTGTATAGATGGATCCACTGGTGGAGCTGTCAGAGTTTAAGAGGTGAAGTCACTACGTCTTATTGAAGTAGCAGCACGTTGTCATTAATATTAATGAGAGCTCTGTTTCACTGTTTGTGTTTAACAGTTTTTAACCTGCATCCTGTTGGCTTCAGGTGTTTAGAGTTTACATTTTATAAACTTCTACGTTCTAAACCTTCTTCAGCTCTGAACACATTATTAAACATTGAATGATTTCAAGCAGGAACGTTGTCTTCTAAACTTACATCATTTATTCTTTATTCAGATTGTGGAGCTGCAGTTTGTCAGAGATCAGCTGTGCTCCTCTGGCCTCAGCTCTGAAGTCCAACCCCTCCCATCTGAGAGAGCTGGATCTGAGAGACAACGAGCTGAAGGATTCAGGAGTGAAGCTCCTGTGTGGTTTTCTGGAGAGTCCACACTGTAGACTGGAGACTCTGAGGTCAGTTCACTGACTCTCTGTTACTGTTAGATATCTTATATGTTTAATTAACAATTGAACCTGATTTATGTACAAACATAACTTCCATCCATAAAGTTGTTAATGTCCTTTTCTTCATATTTTCATGTTTCTTGAACTAAATTCAGTCTGCAGTCACTAAAGACTTGTGTTTCTTAAAGAAAGTGTAGAAAATGTCCTCTGTTAGTTGTTAAAGTAAATGAATGTTTATCATTGTTGGTAAATGGTCACATCTGGATACAGAAGATCCTCTGAACTAATATTGGTTCTAAATTGATCAAGTTTACTTCATGAAGTAGAAATATTTCTCTGGTTTCTGTTTGTTTCAACGTGTTCCACAAATAATGTCTGATCATTGATATTGATCCTTCAGCACACACACATAGATGAACACAGAGATCAGCAGCATGTTATTGATGTGTGTTGACATGAACAGGTGTATGAATGTTGATGTGACATTTGGATGATGAACACATCTGATTGGATTATAAAGTGATTTTTATCTTCATCATTTATTCTTTATTCAGATTGTGGAGCTGCAGTTTGTCAGAGATCAGCTGTGCTTCTCTGGCCTCAGCTCTGAAGTCCAACCCCTCCCATCTGAGAGAGCTGGATCTGAGAGTCAACGACCTGAAGGATTCAGATGTGAAGCTGCTGTCTGATCTGGTGAAGAGTCCACACTGTAGACTGGAGACTCTGAGGTCAGTAGAGGGTCGGAGTCGGTCCATGCTGGTTTCAGCAGTATTGTTGTGATGTGTTTCCTCCGTTAAGCTGTGAGAGGAGAACGGTGACACACAGAGAGAGAGAACAGTCAGCCAATCAGATCAGCCAGAAGCTTGTTGTGATCATGTGTTAGAGTTGATGTGAAGAAGATGTTGTTGTTGTTGTGTTCATGTCTCCAGGAAATAAAGCTGGATTACAGCTGACAGCATCACATCATGTATAGAGACAGTGGTCCTCATCCATCAAACTGTCGTACCATCAACTCTGATCAGAAAGTCTTTGTTCTCTCATTGATCAGTTCATCTCTGTCACAGCTCTGAGATCAGTCCTGACTGAAGCCTCAGATCACTGGCTCTTATTTCATAGAACCGTGGTTACATTTAGTAACCATGATGTGGTCTGCCCATAGAGCTATTAAAGGAGGGTAACGGGATGAGGGTGTGGAGGTTTAGTGTCTTTATTAACTCGTTCCAGTCACTAGGAGCAGCACACTGGAATGAGTGAGGACCAGAGGAGGTGCAGACTTTAGGAACGACCACACTGATGAATTAGCTAGAAGATAAATTGCGGTTCCTGTTGGAGATATTGAGTAGTGAGCGGAGATATGGAGGTTGGTTCTGCTAATGATAGTTTATAAATGAACTGTGTGCTGCATCAGTGACTGACAGCTGATGAAGGGAGTCTCTGTGAACACTGATTCATGACTTTTGTTCTCTTCTTCTCTCAACAGCTGGAAGGGGGTGTGATCTCTGTCAGAGTGAGTTATCAGAAAAGTGGATGTGTTGAGAGGATCAGCCGTGTCCTGATGATCCACAGAGGTTCACCACCTGGACCTGCATCTGATTTTGTCTTTGTTTATTCATTCATATATTCTGAACCCAAAGTGCCTCTGCAGAATAGTTCAGTTCATGACAACATAACTGTAGATGAACACATTTAAATAGATCTTTCTGCTCTGCTTTGTGTCGCAGCTCCACCCTGTGGAACGATGGAGTTTTGCTGTTTACTTCCACATATTTCTAAATAAGTTAATAAAGTTACCCTATTAAAACCGAGCCCTCAGGAAGAGCGTCTGCATATGACATGATAACTGACTGATAGGTAAACATGACACAGGTAGATGTGATTACTGTGGACAAGAGGAAACGGTGGAGCATGTCATGTTGCATTGTGGGAGATATGAGGAAGAAAGAAGGCCTCAAAGAGATTAAAGTACACTTTGATTTAATAGATATTTGTAATGGAAAATGACATTGTATGTAATGATGTCTCTTTATGCAACAGTGGAGAGTTCCTGTCTGTGTGCTCTTCGTCTCATGTAGTGGGAAAGTACTGAGTGTTGACTTTTACTGGGACACTGTCTGAGTAAAACAACTCCTTTTCTCACAGTCCCTGTTGTAGATTTCTATATAATCACATTGTAATAATCTCCTGCAGTGCACTCTTCTGCAGACTTTGTGTGACTCTGTATAACCAGTGCCTCTTCTTGCAAGAATAAAATACAACAAAGACATTTCATCTGTTTGAGATCCTTATTTCAACGTTCATTAGGACTCATCTCGGAATATTGACAGAATTTCCATTACATATTCTACCAAAGAACTCACTAAATGAGTGTTATAGAACATTATTTCAGTATCTTAGACAAATTAATATGATTGGAAAAATATGAGGTTGTTTGTTTTCTTTTTCTTTTCTTTATTTTTTTGGGATATAGTAATTATTAGCCAGAATGATCCACACTCCTTCCTTTGGGTTCCTGCACACATAGGGGTGGAAGGAAATGAGAATGCAGATATATTGGCCAAACAGTCATTAAAACGACACTTAATTGACATACAAATACCGTTAAGTAAAGCAGAGGTTAAAACTACTAGGACTACATGCACAAAACCTGGCAAGAATACTGTGACTTTAGTGACACAGGGAGACATCTGTACAGTATTCAGACACATGTAGGAGCTGGTGGAAGAGATGGTCATTACCCGTCTGAGAATAGGACATACAGGATTAAACCAAACACTCCGTAGAATAGACAAGCACCCAACTGGACTATGCACGCACTGTAATAAACCGGAAACTGTCAAACATGTTCTTATAAAGGGCAACAAATATGACAAAGAAAGAAGTTAATTGATATCAGGAGTAGATGATGGAAATATTACAATCTGCTAGGAAAGACATCTAAGAAAGTACACAATCTTCTAATGTATTACTTAAGGGCAACAGGAATAATGGAGAGAATTTAATTAATAATATTATTATTGTTATTATTATTATTATTATTATTTTATTATTTCATTTTATTTATTTATTTATTTTTTCCAGCTTGACTATTTTCTGTCATTTTGACCAGAAAGTGACTTTTTGTAGTTGGTGCTGCAGCCTTTAACCTTTAACCTTTGACCTCTAACCAGCATGGATGAGAACACTTTAAAGCAGCTGGTGAAGCTCACTCAGGATGGACAGGTTGACTCTCTGCAGAGACTGATCAGCAGCTCTGAGGTTCAGTCTGTCAGCAGGAGACACTTCGGTCGGTCTGGGGACACCCTGCTGCACTATGCTGCCAGGAGAGGACACCTGGACATGCTGCAGTATCTCATAAAGCAGGTGTGCATGGATGTGGAGCTGCACAACAACGACTACAAGAGGCCTCTGCACGAAGCTGCTTCCATGAGCCACCAGGCCTGTGTTAGCTACCTGCTGCAGGAAGGAGCCAACGTGGACAGTCTGAAGAAAGCTGACTGGTGAGGATGATTAATGCATGTTAAACCAGGGAGCAGATGATATAAAAAGAAATGTTGTGTATGCATGCAGCGCCCTCTGTTGGCTTTAAATATGCCTTATTTTGCTGTGTGCATCAGCTGAACCTCATCATGCAGCAGACAACATCACACATCCCCAGAGACTCAGGGGGCTTTGTGAGGACGCTTGAAGACGAGGCTTTCTGTGTTTTCCTGACATTGTTCCATAAGATCATGCCACAGGTGGACATGCTTTTCAACCAGCTGCAGAAGAGGAACATGGACCCTGTCTTCATCAGAGCACTGGTCCAGAGGTTCACAGACAGCATGCTAACCATCAGATAAATAACTCCCAGATATTTACTATTAGCTGATAAAGCTGTTGTTAGAAAGATGAGTTGCTCACTTCCAACAGTCTGTAAAAGCCTGAATGTGCCTTGTCATCAAAGTGAATGAACATCATAGAAAAGCACATCACAATAATATCTGTTTAGAAGTTTAAAAAGGAAAGAGACAATCAGAGTTGGATAATAATGCAGGTAAAGTAGTTATTAAACACAATCCACCAGGTCAGCTTCTAGAAGAGGCCTAGTTGTTATTGAAGATGAATTTAATTGTTATGCAGACTATACGCAGGCTAAATGCACAGCAGAATAACACTACATTGCATCTGGATCATGAATGTAATATAAAAAAAAGTGAATTATATAACCATACTGTAAACAACAGTGAGTATATTGCACACAATGAATAGAATTGCACATGGATCCAGTTCTCTTTATACATCCATGATTAAAACCAATACCAGCCATTTCTCATATTATAGAAGATAAATATTTGCTTGTAACAAACAGAAAGAATGAGATAAACTCTGAATTCAGTCGAGGCTTCACTTCAGTTTCTCAACTGACTACAAACAGATTACGTCTGGATTTAGGTGTAAAGTCAGCTCCTTCATATTTAATATGTTTGATGTCAAATAAACAAACAGAACTGATTAACATGCGTACTCTAGACTTTATATTCACTAATCATGTCCGTACAGGAGGATTCCAGTTTCATGTGTGACTCTGCCAGTTTTCACGTTACATGACTGAACACAGACACATAAAGTCGCCCGTGGAGCTTCTTCCCTCAGAAATCCGTGTTGAAGCGGTCGTTCTCACCACCGTTCATGTTCTGTTGTTCCTGCTGGAGCTGCTTTCTGCCAGCAGATGTCACCGTTCCTTCTGTTTTACCACAAAGGAGGTTTATCAGAATGGATGCAGTGAACACTGAGCTGATGCTGTGAATGCTTTCTTCCTGACTGACTTGGTGTTATAAAGGTTAAGTGTCATCATGATGTAGTTAAACTGGATTTAAAATGATGGAAACTGGATTTGAAATTAAACTCGGCACACAAGTTTCACAAACGTCCACTTGGACTCAAGTATGACCTGATTAGAGTTTGGTGGTCAAAGGTCAAAGGTCACCGTGTCCTCAGAAAACACATTTTTAACCATAACTCAAGAATTCATCTGCTAATTATGACACTTTCACACAGATGTTAATTATGATGAAATGATGAAGTGATGACATTTTGGGCAGACGTGGATGTAAACTGTAACTTGACTGGTTGGGGGGGGCAGACAACCGTGAGGCGGGAATTCTAGTTTCTTTCTTTTTGAAGACAAAACAAGTTTATTTATTCCATCAATGTTTAAGTATTTTGAGTTAACTCATTTTAAAATAAGTTATCTAACTTTGTGATATGAACAAAGAAACGTAGCTAACGTTAGTGTTAACGGACACTTTCACTTTTTAAAACTTCAACATGTTTCTGTGGTTTTCTGTCCACATTTTAAGATGAACTAATATCTGTTACTGCTCTGGACAGTGAACTCATCATCGTAGTAAAGATGAGACTGCAGCTATTCTGTCATATTAGTATTCAACAGAACCTCTTTAACATCTCACACAGTAAATGAAAGTTGACAGTGTTCCTCAGCAGGGAGAGAAAACTGCATGTAGAATTGTAGACATGAGTGATGACATCAAATGCCAACTTCTGGAAGGAATAAAGGCAAGCCCATACTTTGCCATACAGCTGGACGAGTCGACTGACGTTAGCAATGCCGCTTTATTGTTCGTTTTTGTAAGATACTGCAAGGACAGTAATCTTCACGAGGATCTATTGTTTTGCAAGGAGCTTCCAACAAGAACAACGGCAGATCATGTAATGCGCTGCCTTGATGATTACTTCACCGAAAAAGGTCTTGATTGGAAATACTGTACAGGTGTTTGCACAGACGGCGCTGCATCAATGACGGGAAGACATCGTGGTGTTGTCAAACAGATCCAGGAGAGGACGCACTGTTTCTTACATCGGGAAAGTCTAGCTACAAAGCAGATGTCACCAGAACTGCATGAAGTCATGAACGTGGCTGTGAAAACTGTTAACTATATTAAGAAAAATGCACTCAACTCAAGGTGTTTTGCTGCTTTGTGTGAAAGACTTGATGCAGATCATTTGCAGATCTGTTGTACCACAGTGAAGTAAGGTGGCTTTCAAGGGGACATGTGCTTAATCGCCTTTTTGAACTGAGAGAAGAAGTGCACACATTTGTGGAAGAGCAGCACTCCCCTCTTGCTGAGCATTACACTGATGGGAACTTTTGTGCAAAACTGGCCTACTTATCAGATCTATCTGACCAGTTAAATCAGCTCAATATATCAATGCAAGGCAGAAACAGCACAGACCAAATTGAGGGCTTCAAGAAAAAACGTATTCTGTGGAACAGAAGAGTCAAGGAGGGACGATTTGACGTGTTTTCACTCCTCAGTGAAACTTTGGAAGCCACTCCTCATGTCAACATATCCAGTGTTATAACCCAGCATTTGACTCAGTTGTCAGGAAAGTTTACAGACTACTTCCCAGAAGATGCACGAGATGGAAACCTTTGGATTTTGGACCCTTTCTCTGTGGATCCTGCTTCAGAAGACTCTCTCCACTGTGTTGGAAAATGAAGTGATGGAACTATCAGCAGACAGCAGCCTGAAGCTTCAGCTCACACAAGTAGACCTTGCTTCATTCTGGATACTGGCTGCCAGTCAATATCCCTCTCTGTCAAAACGGGCAATCAAATTTCTGTTGCCTTTCACCACCACCTATTTATGTGAGTCAGGGTTTTCCATTGTGACTGTCACCAAATCAAAGGCAAGGAACAAACTCATCATCTCCCAGAGGCAAGCCCAAGTGTCTCACTGAGGGTGAGCAGAATATGTATTTTGGTCATTACAGCTGACAGTGGCATAACACATATCTACAGCCCACTTTATTATCTGTTGTATAAACATGTTAGGTTTTGTACTCATTTATTTGGGAAGGTGGTCCTCGGAAATGTTTTGACAATCACAAGTGGGCCTTCAGTTGCAAAAGGTTGAGAACCCCTGTTCTAGTAGACGTTACAGTCCCAGTAGCTCCAGTTTGTGCCTCTCATGACCTTTAAACTCCAGTCACAGAGCTAAGCAGACTATTCTCTGATAAAGTCCTTCATCAGCAACACTTAGAGCTGTTTTAAAGACTCCACAAAGACTCTTCTGAACATCTGCTGCTAAATAAAAACACATTTTAATCACTTTACCAAGTTGTGATTGTATTTCTAAATCCAGCACGTCCTTGCTCTTTTTCTGTAAAACACAGTGAACCGTTCACACCTTTAGTATGATATCAGAAGAAACATCAAGATAAAGAAATGTAACTCATATGATAATATAATACATTTTAAAACTGTGCTTCACATTGTACTAACTGAGCAATAAGATGTGTCATCTCTGGATACCATCTGTGTTTGGATTATGAAAAAGAGTTGCACAGTTGCAACGCAGGAAAACGGCTGAAATTATTTTTTTATTGTGCAACAGACAGAATAATTTTTCATCCTGATATTCAGAAGAATTTTATTTGTATAAATCTGTAAAAGAAAACAAAACAGAAAAAACTACTTCAGTTTTATACTAAATAGATTTATGAACATGATTTAAAGATGAAGCTGAGATCTCTCCATTCCTACACCACCATGTTCTTGTTTGGTTGCTTCGGCTGTGTTACTAGATCAGGTTTTACACCCTTCATTCACCACACAACCACTCATCCATCTGCTGACACACTGATCACACTGATTCATTCATTCATGCATTGATTGGTTATTGTATGTTTAATAATAAACTTTTACACCTCTCTTGTCATGGCTCATGAGCCGGGTCATGTGACAGCTGTCAGTTACCTAGAAAAGATGGAATCTAATCTAAGAAAACTTGTTCTGAACTTAAAGAGGTTGAACATTTTATTTAATTTTTAGCTTGTTACTTTAGTTCAGTTGACTTTCTTGTCAACTGAACTAAAAGAAGTTGTATACATTTAATTAAATTTTTGCATTTCGTTTCATTTTTGCAAAGACCGTGAGTCGAAGCCTCGCTGAAGAGAACGGAGCTGCGTTTTCTTTTATGTGTTTCAGTGCGAGCATGTTGAACCAGATCGGCATGATGTGTTATTATATCACACTTAGAGAAACGTCAAACTGCCTTTGAATCGTCGCCCACTTGAGGGCGAATCCAAACTTTAACTCCACTCTCTGGTTCCTGTTCTTTGTTTGCCACTTAGTACCTGGTATTGTTAGCTAAACTCCATCAACCCCATCAACATTTGTCTCACAACAAAACTCTGAGTGGCGACGGTGAGTGACTGTCAGCGACTGTCAGCCATCTGTGTGTGGACAAACTAGAGCGGTATAAAGGAGAGAGACAGGAGCCCAAATAAACAACTACACTTTAGAAACAAGCCCAAAAAAAACGCTCCCCACGACTACCAATATTAGTGAGGCCTTTTCAGGAAAACAAGCCCAAAGTCACTGATGATAAGCCGACTTGGCAACTCTGGCTCTGCTCCGTAAATGGAAACGCCCACTCAGCCGTTGCAAAAGGTCGTGTCTAGAAGGGAGCCCGCAAAAAATGCGAAATCTGATTTGAGATCTGCAAAAACTTGCATATACTCTCGCGGGACTCGCTGTCCGACGACTTATCGGCCCAATTCCGATCCGGGGCTGCGGTCGAACAGTCTTCTTCTCTCAGGAAGGTTCCTAACGGAGTGAAATGACCCGGAAGTATCTCAGTAGCAGCCGTGATGAGAGCTGTTAGAATCCTCTAAATGCTGAGGAAAGGAGCTTCAATGCTTCCTTTATTATCTCCTTTAGCAGAGGATACACTGGAGCATCCTTTACCAAAGGAAAGGAGATAATTCAGACCCACAATTCCTTGCGGCCGCAACTTTTAATCTTATTGTGCCGGCCTAATTCAGAGGATGGATGGCTTTCCTAGCTAGATTGACTATGAGGGGGTTTCTGAGCAGTTTACACAACAGAAGTGCTCGCCATCCAACCGCAGAAACATGCAGAAATCTAGGTCTTGGTGTCTTAATGTGGTAATCTGGAGGGATTATTGATCTTTTTTTATCAATTCTCCAGTGGTTAAAAAAAAAAATGGTTAAATTTAGCACCAAATCTGTGGAACAAATGGAATCAACCCAACAACTACTGCAACAACTTCTGAGACATTACAGAGCATGGAGATGACCATCATATACTTCTATTATAATGCTCTAAACCCTGATACACTTTCACTATTTATTTAAAGTAATTAATTCATGTTTATTTCTGATTTATGACTAGAACAACTTGACACACAGCGCTGAGCAGCATCTCAGATTAATCTCCAGCTTTCAGATGATGTTCACCACTTCTATGTGACATCTACTGCTGACCTGCTATCTCCCCCTAAAGACCCCCTGGATCCCCTAAAGACCCCCTGGACCCCCTAAAGACCCCCTGGACACTCTAAAGAAGACTAAATCGGGTCTATTGTGGGTCTCAGAGGGTTAATTCAGCCTGTTCAAGCCAAGAGAGATTCTTATGAACACATCATGTTAAATGGCTGTGAACACACATGCACACACACACACACACACACACACACACACACACAGATGAACTCAGTTGATTTCCTGTAAATGGAGAGAGGAGGAGCTGCACTGACGGTGTGACGCAGGCTCATGAGGACAGAGGAAGGAAACCCTGAAAGGGGAAGTGTTTAGTTCAGTTCAGCTCCAGACTCCATTTAGAGATAACGGAGCAGAAGACTGAAGACTGAAGACTGAAGACTGAAGCAGGGTGAGTGTTAATCCAACATTGTATTACTTCACTCTCAAAGTGTCTGAGTCAGTTTCCTCCCTGTGGACTGTAGAGGAGAGAAATGTTAGAATGAACTCAACAGTTTGATTCTTCTGTGAACACAAAGTCATGACTGGCTGAATAATCCTCATTAAACCTGCTGTAAGCCAAGAAAACAAGCAGAGAGGTAAAGAGAAGTGACCAGGTGGAGCGCTGGCTGGTTTTATTATACTGTATACTGTGTGTGTGTGTGTGTGTGCGTTAGAGAGAGAGGGTGTGTGTTACTTCCTTGTACTAACTTGTTTCCGTTACATGTTCACAGTCAGTGTTTCTGTTTGACCTCTCAGACTGACTTCAGATCAGAAGATGGAGGAAGAGGAGGACAGAGCAGAGTCTCTAGTCTCCGGCTGTCTGTCTATGAAGAGTGATCAGTCTAAAGGTGCTATTCTGAACTTCAGTAATGAACCTGGACCCTCAGAGTCAAAGTAAGAGAGCTGCTACTAACTCATTTATAGGACTCATTTTCTCTTTCCTCTACCAATTTTCTGTTTATTTTGTTTTTCTATTTTTAAAATTTCTACTAAAATGTATTTGTTAACTGAAGTTTAACAAACTTTTAGTGACAGAAAGAATTAATTTGTTCTTCCTCTTGGAATGGAAATTCTGTCAATATTCCGAGATGAGTCCTAATGAACGTTGAAATAAGGATCTCAAACAGATGAAATGTCTTTGTTGTATTTTATTCTTGCAAGAAGAGGCACTGGTTATACAGAGTCACACAAAGTCTGCAGAAGAGTGCACTGCAGGAGATTATTACAATGTGATTATATAGAAATCTACAACAGGGACTGTGAGAAAAGGAGTTGTTTTACTCAGACAGTGTCCCAGTAAAAGTCAACACTCAGTACTTTCCCATTACATGAGACGAAGAGCACACAGACAGGAACTCTCCACTGTTGCATAAAGAGACATCATTACATACAATGTCATTTTCCATTACATTTCCTCCCTTTTGATCATTCTATTGATCAACAGAAAAGTATGTACATATGATGTATCTGGATAGTGCTCCATCAGACATAATAATTCATCAAGATTCAAATTATTATCATCATAGTAATACATCACAGAAAGTATCGAAAGCAATACTGTGAATTAAGTATTCATTTAGTTGCATATAATGATACATGATTATCAAAAGGCTCACCCTTAACCTCTAGCAATGACCTACGAGTTCCGTCTTCAAGCCAATTAAGGCATCCCAAGGAAAAATTACCAAGTACTGGTAGACCTCCCAAACCCTGTAAAGGTTTAGAGAGCTCTTTGACAGAGGTCGCAGGTCACATGCACCTACTGACAAATGGCCAAAAACTCCACCTCGGTTTTACAGGAAATGGAGCAAAAAGACCAGAGGCGCTAACTACTCCATCTGGACAGGACAAAGGTAAAACCTCAGATGACAAAAGAGGGAAAACCCATATTGCCCCGTCCGTCCAAACTGATCATCTTCAGGGTGATGTAGGGTGATTTACCTGATTAAGTTTCAAATATAACCAAACACACTTGATTAAATGACATCACACACTAGATTTTAAACTTAATATAAAGTCAATCTTCATTCTTATACAATGAAACAAGATAGATAATAGAATAAGAAATAAATGGAACAAAATCTAAGTAAAGAAGTAAATCATAAATCATAAACCATTTCATTTTTTTTTTTTTCATCAGTCATGCAGGATACAAGTTCATCTTAAAGAGTATACACTTTTACTATTTAATCCCTACAACCTTTAATATCAAGATACATTGATTGAAAATTCACTAAAGTCGCAAACACTAAACAAGTAAACCTTGAGAGAGTAAAAAATCCAAGTCATTGCTTTGATTTTAACACTCAGAATCATCAGAATCAGAATCATCTTGATAGTCAGGAGTAGGGAACAAGTCAGGCTGCAGGCCTGCAGTCTGAGAAAGAGGAACATAGTGGACCATGGTCTGTGATATCATTCTGGTAACTACAGATCTCAAACAGGGCACAATGCAAGACAGGAAAACAAAAAATGATATCAGCAGTATCCCTGCCTTGACCAAGAGACCCTTCCAAGAGGATGACAACCAAGAGAACCAATCCCAACCCTTTAGAGACTATTGAATCATTGGATAGTTGCATAGGATTTGTAACTTGTGAAGCATTGTTTTAAGGGGGATATTTGTCAGATTCAGTTTGGCAGCATTCCTACAGGGGGTAGTGTGTTGCACTAGAGAACAAGTGGAATTACGAGTGATGATGCAGCTTGGCAGATTGACCTAAAAACACTGCACCCTGTCTGCAAATTCGAATGAAACATACAGTACATTAGGAGCAAGGGAACCAGGGGTAGGAACGGTTAAATGTGTAAAATGTTTTTTTTTTTGTTTTTTTTTACTAACAGGAAGGCTTTTATTCCTAACTTGAAATAGGATTTCTAATGTCTTTACACGCACAATATCCCAACATTTTAAGATACCTGACTTTATGAATAATGGATTTGTAGTTTCACGGTAAGAAGCTTTATGTATTTATTCTAAAAGCTCTTTTCTGGATTTTAATTATCGGATCTATATTTGTTTTATATACATTTCCCCAATCTCAACACAATATGACATATATGGCATTATAAGTGAGCAATACAAAATATACAAACACTTCTTATTCAACAGATCCTTTGTTTTGTAAAGAATAGTGGGGCAGACATGGTGGTAATAGAAGAGTTTGCAAAGGAACCGAAGTCCCAGATGTATGTTTTTCTATTTCCTCTAAATCTTTCCCTAGCTTCTCCAATTGATTTATGCTGAATGAGCCTCCAGGAGGACACCCATAATCTTTAATCCGTGTAGAAACACATTCTATGCTTTCCTCTCCGTATTTGGATCTCATGGCATCGATACATCCTCCCTCAGGTGGAGATTCCTGAGGTTTACTCTTCCCTGATCCCATTCTGGACTTTCAGGGTACGTGTACACGTCACTTTACAACACGGGGCGTCCCTCGTGAGGTCTAGGTTACTATAGCTTAACGAAGATAAAGCTGTAAGGCGGAATGAATCTCGCTTCAGGTGCGGTCACTTTCCCCTTCTCTCTGAGTCAACAGACTTCGACAATTGCTTCAACCAATTGCTTCATATGCTTCATACATATGTTTTCTTTGAAGCACTGTGCGTGAACAACAGCCACCCAACACAAATACTTCTTAGGTCAAGAAACTACAACGTTCAAAACTAATTTAATTTTGAACATCCATTTCTATTTTCCAGTTCTCCTTTTTTATCACTTGCTCTATGGAGGACAAAAAATGCCACAAAGAATCTCAAATCACATCAGGAAATTACTTAAACCCCAAATCCACAACAATCCAGTTATTACTAGACAAGTGGAAATTATTATGAAACTCAAGAAACCTCAATTTCAATGTTCTATTTAATTATTTATATTATACTGGTTTTCAATATCGTTATTATCAATGATTAAAAGACATCAGAATTTCAACGTCTCACCCGGTTAATAGTTGATTTGTTGGACTCAATCAGGTCCTTTGGATCCCAGTAGAGACGGTCCAGAGTCGCTGGGGATCGGTCCTGTCGTCTCTTAACTTGTCAAGGTACAGGCAAGTTGGATGATCAGTCACCGGTCCCCTGTCATCTCAGGACGATCTTCCACGGAATCTTGCCGACAATGCCAAATTGTAATGGAAATTCTGTCAATATTCCAAGCTGAGTCCTAATGAACGTTGAAATAAGGATCTCAAACAGATGAAATGTCTTTGTTGTATTTTATTCTTGCAAGAAGAGGCACTGGTTATACAGAGTCACACAAAGTCTGCAGAAGAGTGCACTGCAGGAGATTATTACAATGTGATTATATAGAAATCTACAACAGGGACTGTGAGAAAAGGAGTTGTTTTACTCAGACAGTGTCCCAGTAAAAGTCAACACTCAGTACTTTCCCACTACATGAGACGAAGAGCACACAGACAGGAACTCTCCACTGTTGCATAAAGAGACATCATTACATACAATGTCATTTTCCATTACACTCTTTGTATCTGTGACAGCTGTCAGTCACCCAGAACAGCTGTAATCTAAGAGGACTAATACAAACTTTAAAGCACATTATTGACAGTAGCAGTAGTTTGTGTGTTTAGAGCTACTGAAATGTCTTTGTCATCAGAGAGTTTATCAAGGATTCATGTGATGTGAATAAAATCATCTTGGTGTTTGCAGAGTTCAGTCCAGACCGAGAGCAGAGTCTCCAGTACCCAGCTGTCTGTCTATGAAGAGTGATCGGTCCAAAGGTGTTATTCTGGACTTCAGTAATGAACCTGGACCCTCAGAGTCAAAGTAAGAGACTGTTTCTACTGTGCACTGACCTGATGGATGATGATGCATTGAGGATGAAGACTAAATGTTCTGCTAACAGATTTATATTCCTGATGCAGAACTATTAGTGCAGATACTGTTTCAACCTCAGATGGATCTTAGTCTGGGTTTTATAGCCACAAACTACTGATTGTATTTCTGTAACAAAACACCTGAGAACCTCCATTTCACAATTTATCATCAATTTAAATCATGTTTTCATTGAATGTAATGTTTCATTCACAACTGTGAAATGGTCTAAAGATCTGTGACTTCAAAATCTAGAAGAATGAGCTTCAAATGTGTCATTCAGTTTCTCCCATTGGTCCTCTAAATCTGTAGTTGGTTTGACTCCTCCTAGAATCAGCTGTTAGGACCTACTGGGTGTCATCTTGAATCAGTGCACATCAGAACTGTGCAACACGTGGTGAAAAATCATCTGTATAAAATATTTGCTCACCTTGATCATATGTGTTGATGGTTTGAGTTTGTTCTTTCACTACATGTGTAAAATATGGTGAAGGAAACATCTGCTCAAAGGTCCACTTACTAATGATCCAGAGCTTTCAGTTGAAAGCTTTGGACTATTTGTAAGTGGACCTTTGAGTTTAGATTCTCTGCACCACATCTTGTTTCTGAAGGTCAAGAACAAACATCTCTGGTGTAAAACTATCTGCTGACATGAAATGGTCAGATGAAGATTTGTACCACTTCTGTTTTTAGAATATTTGAATTCATGTCTTCATTTGATAGTTGACAGTAGAAAGTGACAGAAAACATGTTGACATTAAAAATGAACATCAAGGACACCAGAGTTACATGCTGTGTGTCTCAGACTGCTGGTCACCTCAATATTTAGACCACTTCTAACCTCAGTTCAAACCTAACTAACTCAAACTAAGCTGCCCAAAGTGACTGTGAATCAGTAAAGGACGTAATCAGCTCTCTTTAATGGAGGACTTTTACTGTGAAGTAGCTGCAGAAAATGTTGAGCTTGTATTAAAGGGCAACAACGGACATTTTTAAATCATTGATATAATTCTGGAGGCTAAATAACATGATGGAAAAAATACTGCAACTTGCTCATGTACGCTCATATTGAGAGGGCGCGCCAGGAAACCACGAGGTGGCAGCGTCATGACGGTAAACAGTGACTGCCTGTCGGTGGTGATATGAACGGAGAATAGAACCTCAACATTTACAATATAAATAAACATGCTGTCACTTCTTTAATTTATTTTCTGTGATAACAATAAACACTTATAAAACAGGGAGACTGTGTCAGACCTCTCTGACTTCTTTAGTCTTCCAGTAGTTATAGTTTATGCAGGTGTTGTCCACTGGAACGGAGAGATTAGATTTTTGCACGTATAAATCTACCGGGTCGGGATCCAATGAGCGCTCGCATATGAGTCTGTCCTCCTCTACCTGCCTACCTTCACTCACACACCGTGCGCGTTCCTGCTGTCTCGCTCCACCTCTCACGTGCATGCTGCTCGCTCCACACTGCAGAAGAGTTAGTTTAGCTCTGAGAATATCTAGTGAATGTTCAGTGGACGTTTGTGCAGAAATAACTGCTGCAGCTCCTCCAGACCAACAGAGGTTTCCCGTGTCTTGTGAAGTGACGGGGCTCCGCAGAGAGAAACGTTATCGTCTCCGACCAAAACTCCGGCGTCTCCCCTGTTCCCTCCGGCCGCGGTCGGGAGGCTGAGGCGGGAAAAGCCAACACTAGGATCAGCATTGATTCATGGAGAGACCTTGGTCTGGTCAGCTAACATTACTGCCAAGCAGCTGAAATATAGAGTGATATTGTGCTTTTAGCTGACGTGTGTCTCCTCACTGTGTTGAGTGATGCTCCTTCATGTCTATGTAGAGCGAGGACAAGCGCCAGCAACAGGACGCTGACTTTAGTTGACTTAACGGCCACAGGTGTCGCTGTTAACAAGACATTCTGAAAGTAACAAATAGTCCCTTTAACACATAAAATAGATTCAGAAAGTAACAGCATGTTTATTTATATTGTAAATGTTGAGATACTATACTCCATTCATATCACCACTGACAGAAAGTTACTGTTTACCGTGATGACGCTGCCACCTCGTGGTTTCCCGGAGCGTCCTCTCAATATGTGCGTACATGAGCAAGTTGCAGTTCTTTTATATAGTTTATATAGTTATATAGTTTATATAGTTATTTTGCCTCCAAAATAATATAAATGTTTTAAAAATGTCCGTTGTTCCTCTTTAATAAAGAAACTTCAGCCAGATCACTAAATGTTTAATAAGACAGTCAGACAGGAAAAGCAGCTAATTCTTGTTTATTAAAGCAGGAGAGTTGAAATAAAGGAACATTTTCATCACAGACTGAATGCTGAATTCACTACCAACACTTTAACTCTTCTCTGAGACCATCTGAGCTTCAGTGTCGGACAAGTCTGGATATTCTTCACCAACAATCAACAAATGATTTTAGTAATAAAGTAATGTCTCCACAGAGAGAAGAAGAGGAGTCATGCTTCTGTGGAGGAGCCGATGTCCAGATCCAGAACAAGACCTGGACCTCAGACAGCCAGTCAGACCAGCACAAGACCTGGACCTCAGACAGCCAGTCAGACCAGCACTGTACAAAGTAAGACTGTAGATGTGTCTGCTGATGTCTTCATGTCTGTAAACTTGTTGTTTTAATACACTGACTATTGTTGTGACAACTGTTTCAGATCTTCTCCACCATACATATCTGCTCTGCATCACTTGTACTTTGTTCTCCTTTGAGAGAAAATCTGAACCCAGAAGAAATAATGTTATATTTGTATGTTTTGTTTTTATGATAGCACTCCATCTTTGCATCAACCAATCAGAATGATGATTGTTCTCCATCTGCATAGATGAAGATGGAGAACTATTAATCTCTGTAAAGCAACAACATCTCTGTTCTATCCCAGACAGACAGACACACTGATGAAAGGGGAGTTATCTTCTTGTCATTGTCGTATAACAATACATGCTCATGGGGGATCTCTTGTTGGGTCTCTAAATGATAGAGTACGGTCTAAACCTGCTCTATATGAAAAGCATCTTAAGATAACTTCTGTTATGATTTGATGCTATATAAACATAAATTGAACTGAACTGAACTGAACAGGAGCCACAGACTTTGAACAACATTATCTTTCCTGCTACAGTCTCCTTCTCTGACTTACAAACACACATCTGGTCCTGCAGAGCGACACGTTGAAACACTATTACAAATAAATATAAAAATCACGTTGACGTTAGTTTAGACTTCAAGAAGGGAAGATGACTTTATAACCTTTACTTCTTTATATGTTCTTATATTGATTATTTTCATATTGGCATTAGAAATAATGAGTTTCTTTGTTTTGTGTTAAACTTTGTTTCTCTCTTTCAGCAGATAGAAGTCTGCAGGAGGTTGTAGATGAACATAAGATCAGTCTGAATAGAGGTCTGCAGGAGGTTGTAGATGAACATAAGATCAGTCTGAATAGAGGTCTGCAGGAGGTTGTAGATGAACATAAGATCAGTCTGAGGAAGAGATGTGAACGTGTGACTGAAGGAACTGAAGGAAGTGATGAAACAGGAAGTGGAACCCTCCTCAAAGAGATCTACACTGAGCTCTACATCACAGAGGGACAGAGTGAAGAGGTTAATACCCAACATGAGGTGAGGCAGCTTGAGACAGCTTCCAAGAAGGAGACCCTCCATGACGCTCCAATCAAGTGCCAGGACATCTTTAAAGCCTTACCTGACCAACAGGGACACATCAGAGTCGTTCTGACGAACGGCGTCGCTGGCGTTGGAAAAACCTTCTCAGTGCTGAAGTTCACTCTGGACTGGGCAGAGGGCTTGGAAAACCAAGATGTCAGTCTGGTGGTTCCGCTTTCGTTCAGGGAGCTGAACTTGATCAGAGATAAGCAGTACAGTCTTCTCATGCTGCTCCATGTTTTCCATCCAACATTACAGAAGGTCACAGCAGAGAAGCTCGCTGTCTGTAAAGTTCTGTTCATCTTTGACGGCCTGGATGAAAGCAGACTTTCACTGGATTTCAAGAACAACGAGGTTGTGTCTGATGTCACCCAGAAGTCATCAGTCAACGTGCTGTTAACAAACCTCATCCAGGGGAATCTGCTTCCCTCAGCTCTCGTCTGGATAACTTCCCGACCTGCAGCAGCCAATCAGATCCCTCCTGCATGTGTTGACAGGGTAACAGAAGTACGAGGCTTCACTGACGCCCAGAAGGAGGAGTACTTCAGGAGGAGAGTCAGTGATGAAGAGCTGTCCAGCAGAATCATCTCACACATCAAGACATCCAGGAGCCTCGACATCATGTGTCTAATCCCAGTCTTCTGCTGGATCACTGCTACAGTTCTGGACCACATGTTGACTACAGACCAGAGAGGAGAGCTGCCCAAGACCCTGACTGACATGTACTCACACTTCCTGTTGATTCAGACAAAGAGGAAGAAGCAGAAGTATGGTGAGGGACATGAGACTAGTCCACAGGAGCTGATGGAGGCTGACAGGGAAGTTCTTCTGAAGCTGGGGAGGCTGGCGTTTGAACAGCTGGAGAAAGGAAACATCATGTTCTACCAAAAAGACCTGGAGCGGTGTGGTCTGGATGTCACAGAGGCCTCGGTGTACTCAGGAGTTTGTACAGAGATCTTCAAAAGAGAGAGTGTGATCTTCCAGAAAACAGTCTACTGCTTTGTTCACCTGAGCATTCAGGAGTTTCTGGCTGCAGTCTACATGTTCCACTGTTACACAAACAGGAACACAAAGGTACTGAAGGCCTTCCTGGGAGAAGACTATGTTCATTCAACCCTGGATGACTTCCTGAAGAGAGCCATGGAGAAATCCCTTGAAAGTAAAAATGGCCACCTGGACCTGTTTGTTCGCTTCCTTCATGGCCTCTCTCTGGAGTCCAACCAGAAGCTCTTAGGAGGTCTGCTGGGTCAGACAAAGACCCCTTCAGGAAGCATCCATAGAATGTTCAACAACCTGAAGCTCTTAGGAGGTCTGCTGGGTCGGACAGACAACAGTCCAGAAATCATCCAGAGAATCATCAACAACCTGAAGGAGATGAACAGAGATAAAACCTCTCCTGACAGAAACATCAACATCTTCCACTGTCTGACGGAGATGAACGACCACTCGGTACATCAGGAGATCCAAGAGTTCCTGAAGTCAGAGAACAGATCAGAGAAGAACCTCTCTGAGATCCACTGCTCAGCTCTGGCCTACATGCTGCAGATGTCAGAGGAGGTTCTGGATGAGTTTGACCTGAAGAAGTACAACACAACACCAGAGGGACGACGGAGACTGATTCCAGCTGTGAGGAACTGCAGAAAAGCTGTGTAAGTCCAGATGTGATTAACTTTATAGATCAGTGTAGATTAGTAGTTTAGTTCTTAAAATATACACACTATAAATTATTCTTAAATATAATATTCTTATAAGTGTTCCACGTGTTTATTACATAAATATGTCAGTTGTATTTTGTCACAGATGTTCTTGAGCTGTTTCAAATGTTGAGTTCAAATGTTTCAGTAGGTTGTGTTTCTAGCTGTCAAGTTAATGAACACTTATTCTATTTATTTATAATAACTTTTACATTTTACAGTTTTTTCTTATTTATCTATCTGGGTGATGGAGACGACATGTGAACCTGGTAAAACAAATAAAATAACAAAAGATCAGCTGTCTGGTGGAGCGCTGGGTCTAACCGGTGTAACGGCAGCAACAGAACGTTTGCTGATCCGGCGGGGAGTCGGGGCGGTCCTGGGATCAGAGTCCTGGTGCTGGGGTTTGCACTGGCTGAATTTGAGCTAACTGCTAACTGGGGGTACGTCTCCTGGAGCTGCCGCTCACTCTACTCCCGGCGAAGCAGCCTCCCGGCGGCGAGGAGGACGAGGCGGGGGTGCGAGTCGATTTCTCGTTTCTGCTTCTTCTGATTTAATCCAGACGGTGCAGTGTCCGTTCGGAGCATGTCTGTTCAGAACGGGCCGAATGCTTGCAGCTTTCTCCAGAACCGCTCGTACAAACAACTTCACACTCGACATTGTGCTTCGTTGGGTCCCGAGCAACACACCTGCCATCCAAAACAAAAACCTAGAAAACGATAATATATTCAGATTAAGTTCTGAGAAGTTGATGAAAGAAAAGCTGCTAAAATCAGGAAGACACCACAGTAACTGTAGAAAGTAAAATAACACTTTAACACGTTACAGAGACACACGGTAAAATAACACTTTAACACGTTACAGAGACACACGGTAAAATAATACTTTAACACGTTACAGAGACACACGGTAAAATAATACTTTAACATGTTACAGAGACACACGGTAAAATAATACTTTAACATGTTACAGAGACACACGGTAAAATAATACTTTAACATGTTACAGAGACACACGGTAAAATAACACTTTAACACAAGCTCTTTGGTGGATTATGTGTTTTTCAGGAGATGCTTGGACAGATTCAGAAAAGATGGAAATACACAGCTTCCACCAATAACAGCGGTCTGATGAATATATAACAGCAGAATGGTAGAATTCAGACTTTTAAGAGATCTTATACACACCAAAGATCAATGTTGTGTTTTAATGCTGAAACACTGATAACATCTTTCTGATGACATTATGTTGAAAATAATGAAACCTTATTGGTTCATTAATTGTGTTTGTGAGCTGAATATGTTTGATGCTCAGAAAAGAGTGTTAATGACAAAACGCCATGCAGTCATCAAAATATCTAATTATATGAATGTTTGATTATGTACAGGTCTAATATTATTACACGATTTGTTTCATTTCTCTACCGTTTGGCAGCAGTCAGTGAATTTTCCCATTTATGGACGTGAACCTGAAAGCAGCAGGTAGCTAGCAAAGAGAGGTCATCTTTATCAACTGTATTATTATTACTTATTCACTGAGTTTTAAAAATGCTTTTCTAATCAAGAAGGCCTCATGCTAACTTTGTGGAGACAGACCTGGGATCAGATCTCACTGACAGACTGGACATTAGGGAAGCCTCAATGTAACTACATGTTCTCTCTCTTCATCTGCAAGATTAAAGAAAAACAAAGATTAAAAGTCTGCAGGTTTGAGAGAGAGTGATGAGAATTATTGTTTCATGTCAAACAGTGAGATAAGATTAGCTGAACCACTGATGTGAGGAGCAAATGTTAATCAGAGAAGTATATATCAAACTGTTTAGTCATCAAATGCATGAAGTAAATATAAACTGTCCTCTTTCATAATAACATATTTTGTCATTTTTGTGTCATGACAGACTTTCTTGCTATGGACTCTCAGATACTCACTGGGAAGTTGTGTCCTCAGCTCTGAAGTCCAACCCCTCCCATCTGAGAGAGCTGGACCTGAGTGGAAGCGACCTGAAGGATTCAGGAGTGAAGCTGCTCTCTGCTGGACTGGAGAGTCCAAACTGTAGACTGGAGACTCTGAGGTCAGTTCACTGACTGTAGTTTATGTAGTTTGTACACACACTCTCTACACACACAGCAGAAGCTTCAGTTGGTTGCAATCTCCTTACGTCACCGCTAGATACCGCCAGATCCTACACACTGGACCTTTAACCACAGACCTTATTTCAGACATCTAACTAAAAACCCATTGACCTCCAGACGAGGGAACAGGAAGTGCTAAAATGCTAACTCATCTCTGGGTTTTAGGACTCATTCCTGTAACTCTCTATTTGAACATGTCTAAAGGTGCAGCACTCTTCAACAAACACGTATTGCACCAACTTAAAGGCATATAAGTGATGATTATGAACGACACCATCTAATCAGAGGTTTCTATGGTTCTAAGTTATTCCCACGTTCTTGTTGACAGCAGATCTAACTGTGCTCTGTTTTCATGTCAGCATTGTCTAATTATTTGAAGCCACAGACATTTAGATTGCATCAAAAACCAAATAAATATTCTGCATCAGAAACATCTTTGCAGGTTCATATTTTTCTCAAGTCTATCTGAATACAATACTCACATGTTCATATGTACATTCAAAGAGTTATTGATGTCTGTCATCATTCCTTCTGTCTGCGAAGCAATCCCCGTTTAACCTGAGTGTTACGAGATGAGGACTAAATCCACCGTCTTGTTCTGTGTAAAATGACCTGTAAAGTTGATCTTAAACTAATCGGAAGCTTCAGCAGTCTGAGTTAGACGTATTAGGGCTGGGTGACTTGGACAAAATCAAATATCATGATATGTTTGACCAAATACTTCGATATCGATATTGCGACGATATTGTAGGATTGACCATTGGTGCTTTCAAAAATTATTTACACAATGAGATTTTTGATAAATAATCATCAGTAATGTGGATCTCATGACGAAGTGTAAATGACAAATAATAGAACAGCTAGAACAGTCTGGTAAGTTCAGATAATTACATTCCTTTATTGAAATGTAGCCTTTAAAACCAGGAAAAGACGACACTGATGCCATATCACGATAAAACAATATCCAAAATCTAAGATGATATCTCGTCTCATATCACGATATCGATATAATATGGATATATTGCCCAGCCTTAGTATGTATCCAGTCAGTATGTTGTGTTTGACAGTTTCCTTGTTGAGCTGCAGGAGGATTAGTAACTCAAAGAGGGAATTTGGTACTAAACAGTCTGTAACTTTGGTAAACACTAGGGGCGGGAAAAAAAATCAATTCACCTTTGTGTCGCAATTTTTCTTTACGATTTAGAAATAGAATTTTTAATGCCATAATCGATATATTTGCTCCATTTGAGTCTATGTGGAGGTAGAAGGAAGTTACCGCTTTTATTGTTGTAGTCTGAGTAACGTGACTTCATATCTGTTCCAACCAAAACAAACCGCAGCGAGCCGAAACGAGAAAGTATAAACCGTTGGAGGGTCAGCGTGGATACGACCTGCACCCTCACATGTTAAATCCAGCGTGGTAAACACTACACATCCAGTAAAGGACGGAAACACTTTGGGTTTCACACATTGACAGGAAAAGCAGAGCTAGACATCACGGCTAAAGCTGCATGCTAACTCTGTCACGGACAGGAAACGTTATCGTATGGCGGTAACGTGGCGGTCGAGCTGGCCGTCGCTCTCATCTCCGTGGTCAAATGGGCCGACTCTACAACTGTAGAGCACCCAGATACTGACATTTATGTTAAATGTATTTAGCCTTTGATTTTTGAGTTTTGCTGGAAAAAATGTAATAAATACTTCCTGACAATGACTGATATATTTGACTTCAGGACATCTCTGACTACATACATGCTGGAAATCAAACAATTTTACTGGATTCATTTAGATATTTTCCAAATTAAAAGTCCCTAGAAGTGTATTATTCAACTTTTTCCCATGGTCTAGTGTTAAAAAAAGTTAACAAAAACCGCAATAAATTGTAATATCGAATCACAATACTTAAAAATCAAAATACATATTGAATCAGGAGATAGTTGAATCGATCCAGCTCTAGTAAACACTCACTTGATTTGTCGGACTCAGACTGCTGAATCTTCATATTAGTGTCAGTTGAACTTCTGAAGTAATTTCTTACAGTGTAGTGGTGTTATGAAGGGACCACTTCACAGGAGGAATGATTACTGCCACCAATAACTCTTTTAATGTACATATGACATGTGGCTGTTGTTTATAGACACACTTGAACAAATGTGGACCTTTCCTGTAAATGACATAAACCTGCTAAGCTCCCAGATACAGTGAGAAGAAGGCCATGTAATAAATGAAGTAATGAAGTCCAACAAGTCTGATTTGATATTGATCCTCTAATTCCAGACTTGACAGAGATCAGCAGCATGTTATTGATGTGTGTTGACATGAACAGCTGTATGAATGTTGTGGTGACATCTGGATGATGTCTGTAGAAGGCTGACATTATGATGATCCACAATAACACAATGACAAAGTCACTCTACTCATTTTAGGGAAAAGATCATTGATTAGGACATAGTGATGTTGAGCTACACATTTAAAACCTGAACACATCTGACTGGATTATAAAGTGATTTTATCTTCATCATTTATTCTTTATTCAGATTGTGGAGCTGCAGGTTGTCAAAGATCAGCTGTGCTTCTCTGGCCTCAGCTCTGAAGTCCAACCCCTCCCATCTGAGAGAGCTGGATCTGGGCTACAACGACCTGAAGGATTCAGATGTGAAGCTGCTGTCTGATCTTGTGGAGAGTCCACACTGTAGACTGGAGACTCTGGAGTAAGTAGAGGGTCGGAGTCGGTCCATGCTGGTTTCAGCAGTATTGTTGTGATGCGTTTCCTCTGTTAAGCTGTGAGAGGAGAACGGTGACACACAGAGAGAGAGAGAACAGTCAGCCAATCAGATCAGCCAGAAGCTTGTTGTGATCATGTGTTAGAGTTGATGTGAAGAAGATGTTGTTGTTGTGTTCATGTCTCCAGGAAAAACACTGAGTCTCTTAATGCTAAAGTCCATTTTCTTCTTCAGTGGTTTAGTCCATTGACTGTGGCAGAGCATTGTTGAGCTACACATTTAAAACCTTCATATATCACAACACCTGACTTCATCATGTTAAAATAAATTATAAAAAAACATAAATATGAAGAATAAATAAATAATCTCTATTTCAGCTATCAGACAATAACAAATATATTCACTATTTACTTTTTCTATAAATGTTATGAAGCTTTATGATTCTTTTACTGACTGAAGAGTTTAAACTGAAGATGCTTTGATTTTATGACTCCACTATTCCTAAAATATATATTGTAGATGAGTTTTGTTCACATTTCTCCCAAATCCATCCTGACATATTTGACATCTTTAGAAACTTTGAGATCTTGAGTTGAATCTTGAATCAGTTTCTGTGGTTTTTATTTGTGTTTGGCTGCTCAACATGAGTTTGTATAGATGGATCCTCTGGTGGAGCTGTCAGAGTTTAAGAGGTGAAGTCACTACGTCTTTATTGAAGTAGCAGCACGTTGTCATTAATATTAATGAGAGCTCTGTTTCACTGTTTGTGTTTAACAGTTTTTAACCTGCATCCTTTTGGCTTCAGGTGTTTAGAGTTTACATTTTATAAACTTCTACGTTCTAAACCTTCTTCAGCTCTGAACACATTATTAAACAATGAATGATTTCAAGCAGGAACGTTGTCTTCTAAACTTACATCATTTATTTTTTATTCAGATTGTGGAGGTGCAGTTTGTCAGAGATCAGCTGTGCTTCTCTGACCTCAGCTCTGAAGTCCAACCCCTCCCATCTGAGAGAGCTGGATCTGGGTAACAACAAGCTGAAGGATTCAGGAGTGAAGCTCCTGTGTGGTTTTCTGGAGAGTCCACACTGTAGACTGGAGACTCTGAGGTCAGTTCACTGACTCTCTGTTACTGTTAGATATCTTATATGTTTAATTAACAATTGAACCTGATTTATGTACAAACATAACTTCCATCCATAAAGTTGTTAATGTCCTTTTCTTCATATTTTCATGTTTCTTGAACTAAATTCAGTCTGCAGTCACTAAAGACTTGTGTTTCTTAAAGAAAGTGTAGAAAATGTCCACTGTTAGTTGTTAAAGTAAATGAATGTTTATCATTGTTGGTAAATGGTCACATCTGGATACAGAAGATCCTCTGAACTAATATTGGTTCTAAATTGATCAAGTTTACTTCATGAAGTAGAAATATTTCTCTGGTTTCTGTTTGTTTCAACGTGTTCCACAAATAATGTCTGATCATTGATATTGATCCTTCAGCACACACACATAGATGAACACAGAGATCAGCAGCATGTTATTGATGTGTGTTGACATGAACAGGTGTATGAATGTTGATGTGACATTTGGATGATGAACACATCTGATTGGATTATAAAGTGATTTTTATCTTCATCATTTATTCTTTATTCAGATTGAGTGACTGCAGTTTGACAAAGATCAGCTGTGCTTCTCTGGCCTCAGCTCTGAAGTCCAACCCCTCCCATCTGAGAGAGCTGGATCTGAGAGACAACAACCTGGAGGATTCAGATGTGAAGCTGCTGTCTGATCTGGTGGAGAGTCCACACTGTAGACTGGAGACTCTGAGGTCAGTAGAGGGTCGGAGTCGGTCCATGCTGGTTTCAGCAGTATTGTTGTGATGTGTTTCCTCCGTTAAGCTGTGAGAGGAGAACGGTGACACACAGAGAGAGAGAACAGTCAGCCAATCAGATCAGCCAGAAGCTTGTTGTGATCATGTGTTAGAGTTGATGTGAAGAAGATGTTGTTGTTGTGTTCATGTCTCCAGGAAATAAAGCTGGATTACAGCTGACAGCATCACAACATGTATAGAGACAGTGGTCCTCATCCATCAAACTGTCGTACCATCAACTCTGATCAGAAAGTCTTTGTTCTCTCATTGATCAGTTCATCTCTGTCACAGCTCTGAGATCAGTCTGACTGAAGCCTCAGGTCACTGGCTCTTATTTCATAGAACCGTGGTTACATTTAGTAACCATGATGTGGTCTGTCCATAGAGCTATTAAAGGAGGGTAACGGGATGAGGGTGTGGAGGTTTAGTGTCTTTATTAACTCGTTCCAGTCACTAGGAGCAGCACACTGGAATGAGTGAGGACCAGAGGAGGTGCAGACTTTAGGAACGACCACACTGATGAATTAGCTAGAAGATAAATTGCGGTTCCTGTTGGAGATATTGAGTAGTGAGCGGAGATATGGAGGTTCTGCTAATGATAGTTTATAAATGAACTGTGTGCTGCATCAGTGACTGACAGCTGATGAAGGGAGTCTCTGTAAACACTGATTCATGACTTCTGTTCTCTTCTTCTCTCAACAGCTGGAAGTATTGATCTCTGTCAGAGTGAGTGATCAGAGAAGTGGATGTGTTGAGAGGATCAGCCGTGTCCTGATGATCCACTGAGGTTCACCACCTGGACCTGCATCTGATTTTGGTTTTTTTTTATTCATTCATGTATTCTGAACCCAAAGTGCCTCTGCAGAATAGTTCAGTTCATGACAACATAACTGTAGATGAACACATTTAAATAGATCTCTCTGCTCTGCTTTGTGTCGCAGCTCCACCCTGTGGAACGATGGAGTTTTGCTGTTTACTTCCACATATTTCTAAATAAGTTAATAAAGTTACCCTATTAAAACCGAGCCCTCAGGAAGAGCGTCTGCATATGACATGATAACTGACTGATAGGTAAACATGACACAGGTAGATGTGATTACTGTGGACAAGAGGAAATGGTGGAGCATGTCATGTTGCATTTTGGGAGATATGAGGAAGAAAGAAGGCCTCAAAGAGATTAAAGTACACTTTGATTTAATAGATATTTGTAATGGAAAATGACATTGTATGTAATGATGTCTCCTTATGTAACAGTGGAGAGTTCCTGTCTGTGTGCTCTTCGTCTCATGTAGTGGGAAAGTACTGAGTGTTGACTTTTACTGGGACACTGTCTGAGTAAAACAACTCCTTTTCTCACAGTCCCTGTTGTAGATTTCTATATAATCACATTGTAATAATCTCCTGCAGTGCACTCTTCTGCAGACTTTGTGTGACTCTGTATAACCAGTGCCTCTTCTTGCAAGAATAAAATACAACAAAGACATTTCATCTGTTTGAGATCCTTATTTCAACGTTCATTAGGACTCATCTCGGAATATTGACAGAATTTCCATTACATATTCTACAAAAGAACTCACTAAATGAGTGTTATAGAACATTATTTCAGTATCTTAGACAAATTAATATGATTGGAAAAATATGAGGTTGTTTGTTTTCTTTTTCTTTGATTTTGATTTTGATTTTGATTTTCTTTATTTTTTTGGGATATAGTAATTATTAGCCAGAATGATCCACACTCCTTCCTTTGGGTTCCTGCACACATAGGGGTGGAAGGAAATGAGAATGCAGATATATTTGGCCAAACAGTCATTAAAACGACACTTAATTGACATACAAATACCGTTAAGTAAAGCAGAGGTTAAAACTACTAGGACTACATGCACAAAACCTGGCAGGAATACTGGGACTTTAGTGACACAGGGAGACATCTGTACAGTATTCAGACACATGTAGGAGCTGGTGGAAGAGATGGTCATTACCCGTCTGAGAATAGGACATACAGGATTAAACCAAACACTCCATAGAATAGACAAGCACCCAACTGGACTATGCACGCACTGTAATAAACCGGAAACTGTCAAACATGTTCTTATAGAGTGCAACAAATATGACAAAGAAAGATGGGAATTGATATCAGGAGTAGATGATGGAAATATTACAATCTGCTAGGAAAGACATCTAAGAAAGTACACAATCTTCTAATTAATTACTTAAGGACAACAGGAATAATGGAGAGAATGTAATTAATATCATTATTATTATTGTTATTATTAATAATTATTATTTATTTTATTTATTATTTATTTATTTATTGTTTCCTGCCAATCTACTGCTCCACACTCCAGTCCAGTAGGTGATGGTAATGCACCAAATAGTTGTTTGCCAACCACCAATAAAGCTCAAAGAAGAAGAAGAAGATAACCAACAGTGAACTCTTCTCTTCTCTGCAGCATGTCTTCAGGAAGACCAGCTTGACTATTTCCTGTCATTTTGACCAGAAAGTGACTTTTTGTAGTTGGTGCTGCAGCCTTTAACCTTTAACCTTTGACCTCTAACCAGCATGGATGAGAACACTTTAAAGCAGCTGGTGAAGCTCACTCAGGATGGACAGGTTGACTCTCTGCAGAGACTGATCAGCAGCTCTGAGGTTCAGTCTGTCAGCAGGAGACACTTCGGTCGGTCTGGGGACACCCTGCTGCACTATGCTGCCAGGAGAGGACACCTGGACATGCTGCAGTATCTCATAAAGCAGGTGTGCATGGATGTGGAGCTGCACAACAACGACTACAAGAGGCCTCTGCACGAAGCTGCTTCCATGAGCCACCAGGCCTGTGTTAGCTACCTGCTGCAGGAAGGAGCCAACGTGGACAGTCTGAAGAAAGCTGACTGGTGAGGATGATTAATGCATGTTAAACCAGGGAGCAGATGATATAAAAAGAAATGTTGTGTATGCATGCAGCGCCCTCTGTTGGCTTTAAATATGCCTTATTTTGCTGTGTGCATCAGCTGAACCTCATCATGCAGCAGGCAACATCACACATCCCCAGAGACTCAGGGGGCTTTGTGAGGATGCTTGAAGACGAGGCTTTCTGTGTTTTCCTGACATTGTTCCATAAGATCATGCCACAGGTGGACATGCTTTTCAACCAGCTGCAGAAGAGGAACATGGACCCCGTCTTCATCAGAGCACTGGTCCAGAGGTTCACAGACAGCATGCTAACCATCAGATAAATAACTCCCAGATATTTACTATTAGCTGATAAAGTTGTCGTTAGAAAGATGAGTTGCTCACTTCCAACAGTCTGTAAAAGCCTGAATGTGCCTTGTCATCAAAGTGAATGAACATCATAGAAAAGCACATCACAATAATATCTGTTTAGAAGTTTAAAAAGGAAAGAGACAATCAGAGTTGGATAATAATGCAGGTAAAGTAGTTATTAAACACAATCCACCAGGTCAGCTTCTAGAAGAGGCCTAGTTGTTATTGAAGATGAATTTAATTGTTATGCAGACTATACGCAGGCTAAATGCACAGCAGAATAACACTACATTGCATCTGGATCATGAATGTAATATTAAAAAAAGTGAGTTATATAACCATACTGTAAACAACAGTGAGTATATTGCACACAATGAATAGAATTGCACATGGATCCAGTTCTCTTTATACATCCATGATTAAAACCAATACCAGCCATTTCTCATATTATAGAAGATAAATATTTGCTTGTAACAAACAGAAAGAATGAGATAAACTCTGAATTCAGTCGAGGTTTCACTTCAGTTTCTCAACTGACTACAAACAGATTACGTCTGGATTTAGGTTTAAAGTCAGCTCCTTCATATTTAATATGTTTGATGTCAAATAAACAAACAGAACTGATTAACATGCGTACTCTAGATGTTATATTCACTAATCATGTCCGTACAGGAGGATTCCAGTTTCATGTGTGACTCTGCCAGTTTTCACGTTACATGACTGAACACAGACACATAAAGTCGCCCGTGGAGCTTCTTCCCTCAGAAATCCGTGTTGAAGCGGTCGTTCTCACCACCGTTCATGTTCTGTTGTTCCTGCTGGAGCTGCTTTCTGCCAGCAGATGTCACCGTTCCCTCTGTTTTACCACAAAGGAGGTTTATCAGAATGGATGCAGTGAACACTGAACTGATGCTGTGAATGCTTTCTTCCTGACTGACTTGGTGTTGTAAAGGTTAAGTGTCGTCATGATGTAGTTAAACTGGATTTAAAATGATGGAAACTGGATTTGAAATTAAACTCGGCACACAAGTTTCACAAACGTCCACTTGGACTCAAGTATGACCTGATTAGAGTTTGGTGGTCAAAGGTCAAAGGTCACTGTGTCCTCAGAAAACACATTTTTAACCATAACTCAAGAATTCATCTGCTAATTATGACACTTTCACACAGATGTTAATTATGATAAAATGATGAAGTGATGACATTTTGGACAGACGTGGATGTAAACTGTAACTTGACTGGTTGGGGGGGGCAGACAACCGTGAGGCGGGAATTCTAGTTTCTTTCTTTTTGAAGACAAAACAAGTTTATTTATTCCATCAATGTTTAAGTATTTTGAGTTAACTCATTTTAAAATAAGTTCTCTAACTTTGTGATATCAACAAAGAAACGTAGCTAACGTTAGTGTTAACGGACACTTTCACTTTTTAAAACTTCAACATGTTTCTGTGGTTTTCTGTCCACATTTTAAGATGAACTAATATCTGTTACTGCTCTGGACAGTGAACTCATCATCGTAGTAAAGATGAGACTGCAGCTATTCTGTCATATTAGTATTCAACAGAACCTCTTTAACATCTCACACAGTAAATGAAAGTTGACAGTGTTCCTCAGCAGGGAGAGAAAACTGCATGTAGAATTGTAGACATGAGTGATGACATCAAATGCCAACTTCTGGAAGGAATAAAGGCAAGCCCATACTTTGCCATACAGCTGGACGAGTCGACTGACGTTAGCAATGCCGCTTTATTGTTCGTTTTTGTAAGATACTGCAAGGACAGTAATCTTCACGAGGATCTATTGTTTTGCAAAGAGCTTCCAACAAGAACAACGGCAGATCATGTAATGCGCTGCCTTGATGATTACTTCACCGAAAAAGGTCTTGATTGGAAATACTGTACAGGTGTTTGCACAGACGGCGCTGCATCAATGACGGGAAGACATCGTGGTGTTGTCAAACAGATCCAGGAGAGGACGCACTGTTTCTTACATCGGGAAAGTCTAGCTACAAAGCAGATGTCACCAGAACTGCATGAAGTCATGAACGTGGCTGTGAAAACTGTTAACTATATTAAGAAAAATGCACTCAACTCAAGGTGTTTTGCTGCTTTGTGTGAAAGACTTGATGCAGATCATTTGCAGATCTGTTGTACCACAGTGAAGTAAGGTGGCTTTCAAGGGGACATGTGCTTAATCGCCTTTTTGAACTGAGAGAAGAAGTGCACACATTTGTGGAAGAGCAGCACTCCCCTCTTGCTGAGCATTACACTGATGGGAACTTTTGTGCAAAACTGGCCTACTTATCAGATCTATCTGACCAGTTAAATCAGCTCAATATATCAATGCAAGGCAGAAACAGCACAGACCAAATTGAGGGCTTCAAGAAAAAACGTATTCTGTGGAACAGAAGAGTCAAGGAGGGACGATTTGACGTGTTTTCACTCCTCAGTGAAACTTTGGAAGCCACTCCTCATGTCAACATATCCAGTGTTATAACCCAGCATTTGACTCAGTTGTCAGGAAAGTTTACAGACTACTTCCCAGAAGATGCACGAGATGGAAACCTTTGGATTTTGGACCCTTTCTCTGTGGATCCTGCTTCAGAAGACATAGCTCTCTCCACTGTGTTGGGAAATGAACTGATGGAACTATCAGCAGACAGCAGCCTGAAGCTTCAGCTCACACAAGTAGACCTTGCTTCATTCTGGATACTGGCTGCCAGTCAATATCCCTCTCTGTCAAAACGGGCAATCACATTTCTGTTGCCTTTCACCACCACCTATTTATGTGAGTCAGGGTTTTCCATTGTGACTGTCACCAAATCAAAGGCAAGGAACAAACTGAAAGCAACTTTGAATGCTACTCTGCGTGTCAGCCTCTCACCCATCCCACCACCACTTCATCTCATCATTTCCCAGAGGCAAGCCCAAGTGTCTCACTGAGGGTGAGCAGAATATGTATTTTGGTCATTACAGCTGACAGTGGCATAACACATATCTACAGCCCACTTTATTATCTGTTGTATAAACATGTTAGGTTTTTTTACTCATTTATTTGGGAAGGTGGTCCTCGGAAATGTTTTGACAATCACAAGTGGGCCTTCAGTTGCAAAAGGTTGAGAACCCCTGTTATAGTAGACGTTACAATCCCAGTAGCTCCAGTTTTGTGCCTCTCATGTCTGACCTTTAAACTCCAGTCACAGAGCTAAGCAGACTATTCTCTGATAAAGTCCTTCATCAGCAACACTTAGAGCTGTTTTAAAGACTCCACAAAGACTCTTCTGAACATCTGCTGCTAAATAAAAACACATTTTAATCACTTTACCAAGTTGTGATTGTATTTCTAAATCCAGCACGTCCTTGCTCTTTTTCTGTAAAACACAGTGAAACGTTCAACCTTTAGTATGATATCAGAAGAAACATCAAGATAAAGAAATGTAACTCATATGATGATATAATACATTTTAAAATTGTGCTTCACATTGTACTAATTGAGCAATAAGATGTGTCATCTCTGGCTACCATCTGTGTTTGGATTATGAAAAAGAGTTGCACAGTTGCAACGCAGGAAAACGGCTGAAATGATTTTTTTATTGTGCAACAGACAGAATAATTTTTCATCCTGATATTCAGAAGAATTTTATTTGTATAAATCTGTAAAAGAAAACAAACATTTTATATTATTTATACTAAATAGATTTATGAACATGATGTAAAGATGAAGCTGAGATCTCTCCATTCCTACACCACCATGTTCTTGTTTGGTTGCTTCGGCTGTGTTACTAGATCAGGTTTTACACCCTTCATTCACCACACAACCACTCATCCATCTGCTGACACACTGATCACACTGATTCATTCATTCATGCATTGATTGGTTATTGTATGTTTAATAATAAACTTGTACACCTCTCTTGTCATGGCTCATGAGCCGGGTCATGACACTCATAAACACATCACATTAAAAAGCACACACACACACACACACACACACACACACACACACACACACACACACACACACACACACACACAGATGAACTCAGCTGATTTCCAGTAAATGGAGAGAGGAGGAGCTGCACTGACGGTGTGACGCAGGCTCATGAGAACAGAGGAAGGAAACCATGAAAGTAAAAGTGTTCAGTTCAGTTCAGCTCCAGACTCCATTTTGAGATAACGGAGCAGAAGACTGAAGACTGAAGACAGAAGACTGAAGCAGGGTGAGTGTTAATCCAACATTGTATTACTTCCCTCTCAAAGTGTCTGAGTCAGTTTCCTCCCTGTGGACTGTAGAGGAGAGAAATGTTAGAATGAACTCAACAGTTTGATTCTTCTGTGAACACAAAGTCATGACTGGCTGAATAATCCTCATTAAAGCTGCTGTAAGCCAAGAAAACAAGCAGAGAGTTAAAGAGAAGTGACCAGGTGGAGCGCTGGCTGGTTTCATTATACTGTATACTGTGTGTGTTACTTCCTGTTCTCTCAGCCTGTGACTCTAGAACAAACTTGTTTCCGTTACATGCTACTTACTTTTTTTTTTTTATCAGAAAACACGTTTTATTTGTGATATTTACTGGAAATAACATACGATATAGCCAAGAGCAAGAAGGTTGTTATCTAGAGATCTTCTCCAGCCAACTGCCATCTTATTATGGTTTCTGTAGTGAAATGAGGAGATTCTGGAGGCTACAGATAACTCCTTAGTAGTGAAATGAGGAGATTCTGGAGGCTACAGATAACTCCTCAGGCACGCCCTGCGTCTTGCCAGTGCCAGGGTCAAAATGAGCACACACACGGGTGCCGAGATAAACAGGAAGTTAAACAACACATTAATCTAACAGTCTGACTGATTTCTTCATAACTATAATTTAAGTTAATAAAGACTAAATGTGGATGTTTCTCACCAGTTGTTGTCCCTGCTCAGCCTGCTGTATAACATTAGTCCATTGTTTTATTCCACGATACTGAACAGAATAATCCCAACAGGTAGAAGAAGTAAGATGTGAGAGGAGCACAGGATGCTTTTTACTCTCTTGGTCCTAATTGTGCTTTAATGCACCAGGTCTGTAGGTCTACTTTCTCTCATTTTTTTCAATTGAGCTAGATTAAAAATAAATAAACAAAAAAAAAAACAAACACTCAAATGGAGCGGATCAAAACGAGGCTTCTTACTGAAATATTGTAGTGACGGTTCATATGTCCCAGAGTTCCCATAGTTGTATCTTTGTGCTGTGTGTTCCTGTTTTATTTGAACCATTAGTGAGGTGGCTGTTATATTTTTTGTTTCACTAGTGAACTCTATTACATATAACTGTGAGCGTCAATGCTTGTGCTGAAAGTGTCAGTAATAAAGTTAATATTTTCATTTACATCCAGGACAACTGACCTGGTTTTCTCGGCTCATTTTATCTAAACTAATCAGCCGTTCCTCTCAATATGAGTGGCAGGAAAAAATAGGAACCTTGTATCCGATAGAAGTTCAGACAAAACGTCGTGTGTGTGTGTGTGTGTGTGTGTGTTCCAAACCAGACCCCTTAAGTCATCACACTGTAAAAAATTCCTAACCTGGGAAAAAGCAGTTAACTTTTCCAGGACTACAATGTACTCGCAAGAGAAAAGATCTGTAACTTTTTCATTGATTTGCAATAAAGTTAAATGGGGGGATTTTCTAGTAAAGAAATGTTTGAAATGAGGTAAATCACTTCACTAAAGTCCTACTATCGTATATAAAAAAAAACAACAAATAAATAAAAATTCCACTAAAGAAAAGAAAAAACTGTGTAATGCATCATGCATTTACAGATTTTCCACCTCTTATTATTAAAGTTAAATGAACACGTTTTTTTAAAGATAGATATTTTTTTCAGTGTAGCATCAGGACAAAAAGTTCTCTTATACAACAAATACAACAGGGTCGCATAAATAACACAAAACAAATGTATGAAACATATTTAATAATAGGCCTATACAATAGATTTATACATGCATTATCTTAGCGAGCATGCACTGTAGAAGACAGAGATAAATGAAGGAGGTGTGTCCCTGTGTAGGTTAAGTTATCAGTCATGCAGCACAAATTAAAGCTCATTTATAAGGTCAGAAATGTAGTTTACTTACCAGAGAAAGAAGCTGGTGATGCTGGTCAGTCTCATTCCTGGTGCTAATGGTGAAACCTCTGAGGACTGAGACTCACCCTCACCAACAATCCCACTTTTCTCCTCTCCCACCTTTTTCTTTTTTCTTCTTCCCTCCAGATGTGACTCATCTTGTTCACCAGCTCTGATTCCTTTGCTGTCATTTAGCCAGAAACTGGATTAGCTCTTCTTTCCCCATTTCACAGAATCACAGCAGTGACACTCACAAATTAATTTCTGCTGTGAAAACATTATATCTTTTATTGTTTATTTCTTTTAGTATCTGCTGCAGGCACAAGTGAGGAAAAAAACTACAGTCCTAATACTATTACTATTTTACCAGTGCTATACCGGATATTTAAAGTGGTATTTATTACTCTAATACTGGCAAATTACTTCTTAGTTCATATACTGGAAGAAATAACATATTTAAACAGTTTGGGGGGGGGGGGGTTTAGAGAGCCAAATGGCACTTCGTCAGAAAAACTACATTTCCCATAATGCCCCTGGTGTCGCTCTGCTGGAAAGGGCAACTAAAGTTTATTCCTGCCTCAACAGTTTGTGTCATCACATTTGTTAGGCCTGTGGATATTACTAGATTATTGATCCATACACTATTTACTGGTCATATGTCAACGACAAAAACAAACATTAAAGGGACTGTTTGTAAGAATCAGAAATGTCTTGTTAGAAGGAGGAGTTAAAGGAGCGAGGGCCGGGAGGAGGAGGAGGAGGAGATAAAGGAGCGAGGGCCGGGAGGAGTTAAAGGAGGAGGAGTTAAAGGAGCGAGGGCCGGGAGGAGGAGTTAAAAGAGGAGGAGTTAAAGGATCGAGGGCCGGGAAGAGGAGTTAAAAGAGCGAGGGCCTGGAGGAGGAGTTAAAGGAGGAGGAGTTAAAGGATTGAGGGCCGGGAGGAGGAGGAGGAGTTAAAGGAGCGAGGGCCAGGAGGAGGAGTTAAAAGAGGAGGAGTTAAAGGATCGAGGGCCCGGAGGAGGAGTTAAAAGAGCGAGGGCCGGGAAGAGGAGTTAAAAGAGCGAGGGCCTGGAGGAGGAGGAGGAGGAGGAGGAGGAGTTAAAGGAGCGAGGGCGGGAGGAGTTAAAGGAGGAGGAGTTAAAGGAGCGAGGGCCGGGAGGAGGAGTTAAAGGAGCGAGGGCCGGGAGGAGTTAAAGGAGGAGGAGTTAAAGGAGCGAGGGCCGGGAGGAGGAGGAGGAGGAGGAGTTAAAGGAGGGAGGGCCGGGAGGAGGAGGAGTTAAAGGAGCGAGGGCTGGGAGGAGGAGGAGTTAAAGGATCGAGGGCCGGGAGGAGGAGGAGGAGTTAAAGGAGGAGGAGTTAAAGGAGCAAGGGCCGGGAGGAGGAGGAGTTAAAGGAGGGGGAGTTAAAGGAGCGAGGGCCGGGAGGAGGGGGAGTTAAAGGAGGGGGAGTTAAAGGAGCGAGGGCCTGGAGGAGGAGTTAAAGGAGGAGGAGTTAAAGGAGCAAGAGGCCGGGAGGAGGAGGAGTTAAAGGAGTGAGGGTCAGGAGGAAGAGGAGTTAAAGGAGGAGGAGTTAAAGGAGCGAGGGCCGGAGGAGGAGGAGTTAAAGGAGGAGGAGTTAAAGGATCGAAGGCCAGGAGGAGGAGGAGTTAAAGGAGCGAGGGCCGGGTGGAGGAGGAGGAGTTAAAGGATCGAAGGCTGGGAGGAGGAGGAGTTAAAGGAGGAGGAGTTAAAGGAGCGAGGGCCGGGAGGAGGAGGAGGAGGAGTTAAAGGAGGAGGAGTTAAAGGATCGAAGGCTGAGAGGAGGAGGAGTTAAAGGAGGAGGAGTTAAAGGAGCAAGGGCCAGGAGGAGGAGTTAAAGGAGGAGGAGTTAAAGGAGCGAGGGCCAGGAGGAGGAGTTAAAGGATCGAAGGCTGAGAGGAGGAGGAGTTAAAGGAGGAGGAGTTAAAGGAGGAGGAGTTAAAGGAGCGAGGGCTGAGAGGAGGAGGAGTTAAAGGAGGAGGAGTTAAAGGAGCAAGGGCCAGGAGGAGGAGTTAAAGGAGGAGGAGTTAAAGGAGCGAGGGCCGGGAGGAGGAGGAGGAGGAGTTAAAGGATCGAAGGCTGAGAGGAGGAGGAGTTAAAGGAGGAGGAGTTAAAGGAGGAGGAGCTAAAGGAGCGAGGGCCAGGAGGAGGAGTTCATATTTAATATAATGTTTGATGTAAAATAAACAAACAGAACTGATTAACATGCGTACTTCAGCTTTCAGATGATGTTCACCACTTCTATGTGACATCTACTGCTGACCTGCTATCTCCCCCTAAAGACCCCCTGGACACCCTAAAGACCCCCTGGACCCCCTAAAGACCCCCTGGACCCCCTAAAGAAGACTAAAACGGGTCTATTGTGGGTCTCAGAGGGTTAATTCAGCCTGTTCAAGCCAAGAGAGATTCTTATGAACACATCATGTTAAATGGCTGTGAACACACACACACACACACACACACACACACACACACACACACACACACACACACAGATGAACTCAGTTGATTTCCTGTAAATGGAGAGAGGAGGAGCTGCACTGACGGTGTGACGCAGGCTCATGAGAACAGAGGAAGAAACCATGAAAGTGAAAGTGTTCAGTTCAGTTCAGCTCCAGACTCCATTTTGAGATAACGGAGCAGAAGACTGAAGACTGAAGACTGAAGACAGAAGCAGGGTGAGTGTTAATCCAACATTGTATTACTTCACTCTCAAAGTGTCTGAGTCAGTTTCCTCCCTGTGGACTGTAGAGGAGAGAAATGTTAGAATGAACTCAACAGTTTGATTTCTTCTGTGAACACAAAGTCATGACTGGCTGAATAATCCTCATTAAACCTGCTGTAAGCCAAGAAAACAAGCAGAGAGGTAAAGAGAGAGTGTGTGTGTGTGTGTGGTGTGTGTGTGTGTGTGTGTGTGTGTGTGTGTGTGTGTGCGTGTGTGCGCATGTGGTAGAGAGAGAGGGTGTGTGTTACTTCCTGTTCTCTTGTTCTAACTTGTTTCTGTTAAATGCTCACAGTCAGTGTTTCTGTTTGACCTCTCAGACTGACTTCAGATCAGAAGATGGAGGTTGATGAGGACAGAGCAGAGTCTCTAGTCTCCGGCTGTCTGTCTATGAAGAGTGATCAGTCTAAAGGTGCTATTGTGAACTTCAGTAATAAACCTGGACCCTCAGAGTCAAAGTAAGAGAGCTGCTACTAACTCATTTATAGGACTCATTTTCTCTTTCCTCTACCAATTTTCTGTTGATTTAGTGTTTCTATTTTTAAAATTTCTACTAAAATGTATTCGTTAACTGAAGTTTAACAAACTTTTAGTGACAGAAAGAATTAATTTGTTCTTCCTCTTGGAATGGAAATTCTGTCAATATTCCGAGATGAGTCCTAATGAACGTTGAAATAAGGATCTCAAACAGATGAAATGTCTTTGTTGTATTTTATTCTTGCAAGAAGAGGCACTGGTTATACAGAGTCACACAAGTCTGCAGAAGAGTGCACTGCAGGAGATTATTACAATGTGATTATATAGAAATCTACAACAGGGACTGTGAGAAAAGGAGTTGTTTTACTCAGACAGTGTCCCAGTAAAAGTCAACACTCAGTACTTTCCCACTACATGAGACGAAGAGCACACAGACAGGAACTCTCCACTGTTGCATAAAGAGACATCATTACATACAATGTCATTTCCATTACACTCTTTGTATCTGTGACAGCTGTCAGTCACCCAGAACAGCTGTAATCTAAGAGGACTAATACAAACTTTAAAGCACATTATTGACAGTAGCAGTAGTTTGTGTGTTTAGAGCTACTGAAATGTCTTTGTCATCAGAGAGTTTATCAAGGATTCATGTGATGTGAATAAAATCATCTTGGTGTTTGCAGAGTTCAGTCCAGACCGAGAGCAGAGTCTCCAGTACCCAGCTGTCTGTCTATGAGGAGTGACCGGTCCATGGGGACTCCTCTATTCTCAGTAATGAACCTGGACCCCTCGGAGTCAAAGTAAGAGACTGTTTCTACTGTGCACTGACCTGATGGATGATTATGCATTGAGGATGAAGACTAAATGTTCTGCTAACAGATTTATATTCCTGATGCAGAACTATTAGTGCAGATACTGTTTTCAACCTCAGATGGATCTTAGTCTGGGTTTTATAGCCACAAACTACTGATTGTATTTCTGTAACAAAACACCTGAGAACCTCCATTTCACAATTTATCATCAATTTAAATCATGTTTTCATTGAATGTAATGTTTCATTCACAACTGTGAAATGGTCTAAAGATCTGCAAACTATTCAAAATCTAGAAGAATGAGCTTCAAATGTGTCATTCAGTTTCTCCCATTGGTCCTCTAAATCTGTAGTTGGTTTGACTCCTCCTAGAATCAGCTGTTAGGACCTACTGGGTGTCATCTTGAATCAGTGCACATCAGAACTGTGCAACATGTGGTGAAAAAGCATCTGTATAAAATATTTGCTCACCTTGATCATATGTGTTGATGGTTTGAGTTTGTTCTTTCACTACATGTGTAAAATATGGTGAAGGAAACATCTGCTCAAAGGTCCACTTACTAATGATCCAGAGCTTTCAGTTGAAAGCTTTGGACTATTTGTAAGTGGACCTTGAGTTTAGATTCTCTGCACCACATCTTGTTTCTGGAAGGTCAAGAACAAACATCTCTGGTGTAAAACTATCTGCTGACATGAAATGGTCAAATGTAGATTTGTACCACTTCTGTTTTTAGAATATTTGAATTCATGTCTTCATTTGATAGTTGTCAGTAGAAAGTGACAGAAAACATGTTGACATTAAAAATGAACATCAAGAACACCAGAGTTACATGCTGTGTGTCTCAGACTGCTGGTCTACCTCAATATTTAGACCACTTCTAACCTCAGTTCAAACCTAACTACTCAAACTAAGCTGCCCAAAGTGACTGTGAATCAGTAAAGGACGTAATCAGCTCTCTTTAATGGAGGACTTTTACTGTGAAGTAGCTGCAGAAAATGTTGAGCTTGTATTAAAGGGCAACAACGGACATTTTTAAATCATTGATATAATTCTGGAGGCTAAATAACATGATGGAAAAATACCGCAACTTGCTCATGTACGCTCATATTGAGAGGGCGCGCCAAGAAACCACGAGGTGGCAGCGTCATGACGGTAAACAGTGACTGCCTGTCGGTGGTGATATGAACGGAGAATAGAACCTCAACATTTACAATATAAATAAACATGCTGTCACTTCTTTAATTTATTTTCTGTGATAACAATAAACACTTATAAAACAGGGAGACTGTGTCAGACCTCTCTGACTTCTTTAGTCTTCCAGTAGTTATAGTTTATGCAGGTGTTGTCCACTGGAACGGAGAGATTAGATTTTTGCACGTATAAATCTACCGGGTCGGGATCCAATGAGCGCTCGCATATGAGTCTGTCCTCCTCTACCTGCCTACCTTCACTCACACACCGTGCGCGTTCCTGCTGTCTCGCTCCACCTCTCACGTGCATGCTGCTCACTCCACACTGCAGAAGAGTTAGTTTAGCTCTGAGAATATCTAGTGAATGTTCAGTGGACGTTTGTGCCAGAAATAACTGCTGCAGCTCCTCCAGACCAACAGAGGTTTCCCGTGTCTTGTGAAGTGACGGGGCTCCGCAGAGAGAAACGTTATCGTCTCCGAACAAAACTCCGGCGTCTCCCCCGTTCCTTCCGGCCGCGGTCGTGAGGCTGAGGCAGGAAAAGCCAACACTAGGATCAGCATTGATTCATGGAGAGACCTGGTCTGGTCAGCTAACATTACTGCAAGCAGCTGAAATATAGAGTGATATTGTGCTTTTAGCTGACGTGTGTCTCCTCACTGTGTTGAGTGATGCTCCTTCATGTCTATGTAGAGCGAGGACAAGCGCCAGCAACAGGACGCTGACTTTAGTTGACTTAACGGCCACAGGTGAAGCTGTTAACAAGACATTCTGAAAGTAACAAATAGTCCCTTTAACACATAAAATAGATTCAGAAAGTAACAGCATGTTTATTTATATTGTTAATGTTTGAGATACTATACTCCATTCATATCACCACTGACAGAAAGTTACTGTTTACCGTGATGACGCTGCCACCTCGTGGTTTCCCGGAGCGTCCTCTCAATATGTGCGTACATGAGCAAGTTGCAGTTCTTTTATATAGTTTATATAGTTATATAGTTTATATAGTTATTTTGCCTCCAAAATAATATCAATGTTTTATAAATGTCCATTGTTCCTCTTTAATAAAGAAACTTCAGCCAGATCACTAAATGTTTAATCAGACAGTCAGACAGGAAAAGCAGCTAATTCTTGTTTATTAAAGCAGGAGAGTTGAAATAAAGGAACATCTTCATCACAGACTGAATGCTGAATTCACTACCAACACTTTAACTCTTCTCTGTGACCATCTGAGCTTCAGTGTCGGACAAGTCTGGATATTCTTCACCAACAATCAACAAATGATTTTAGTAATAAAGTAATGTCTCCACAGAGAGAAGAAGAGGAGTCATGCTTCTGTGGAGGAGCCGATGTCCAGATCCAGAACAAGACCTGGACCTCAGACAGCCAGTCAGACCAGAACAAGACCTGGACCTCAGACAGCCAGTCAGACCAGCACTGTACAAAGTAAGACTGTAGATGTGACTGCTGATGTCTTCATGTCTGTAAACTTGTTGTTTTAATATCCTGACTATTGTTTGTGACAACTGTTTCAGATCTTCTCCATCATACATATCTGCTCTGCATCACTTGTACTTTGTTCTCCTTTGAGAGAAAATCTGAACCCAGAGAAATAATGTTATATTTGTATGTTTTTGTTTTTATGATAGCACTCCGTCTTGCATCAACCAATCAGAATGATGTTTGTTCTCCATCTGCATAGATGAAGATGGAGAACTATTAATCTCTGTAAAGCAACAACATCACTGTTCTATCCCAGACAGACAGACACACTGATGGAAAGGGGAGTTATCTTCTTGTCATTGTCGTATAACAATACATGCTCATGGGGGATCTCTTGTTGGGTCTCTAAATGATAGAGTACGGTCTAAACCTGCTCTATATGAAAAGCATCTTAAGATAACTTCTGTTATGATTTGATGCTATATAAACATAAATTGAACTGAACTGAACTGAACAGGAGCCACAGACTTTGAACAACATTATCTTTCCTGCTACAGTCTCCTTCTCTGACTTACAAACACACATCTGGTCCTGCAGAGCGACACGTTGAAACACTATTACAAATAAATATAAAAATCACGTTGACGTTAGTTTAGACTTCAAGAAGGGATGATGACTTTATAACCTTTACTTCTTTATATGTTCTTATATTGATTATTTCATATTGGCATTAGAAATAATGAGTTTTCTTTGTTTTTGTGTTAAACTTTGTTTCTCTCTTTCAGCAGATAGAGGTCTGCAGGAGGTGTAGATGAACATAAGATCAGTCTGAATAGAGGTCTGCAGGAGGTTGTAGATGAACATAAGATCAGTCTGAATAGAGGTCTGCAGGAGGTTGTAGATGAACATAAGATCAGTCTGAGGAAGAGATGTGAACGTGTGACTGAAGGAACTGAAGGAAGTGATGAAACAGGAAGTGGAACCCTCCTCAACAGGATCTACACTGAGCTCTACATCACAGAGGGACAGAGTGAAGAGGTTAATACCCAACATGAGGTGAGGCAGCTTGAGACAGCTTCCAAGAAGGAGACCCTCCATGACGCTCCAATCAAGTGCCAGGACATCTTTAAAGCCTTACCTGACCAACAGGGACACATCAGAGTCGTTCTGACGAACGGCGTCGCTGGCGTTGGAAAAACCTTCTCAGTGCAGAAGTTCACTCTGGACTGGGCAGAGGGCTTGGAGAACCAAGATGTCAGTCTGGTGGTTCCGCTTTCGTTCAGGGAGCTGAACTTGATCAGAGATGAGCAGTACAGTCTTCTCATGCTGCTCCATGTTTTCCATCCAACATTACAGAAGGTCACAGCAGAGAAGCTCGCTGTCTGTAAAGTTCTGTTCATCTTTGACGGCCTGGATGAAAGCAGACTTTCACTGGATTTCAAGAACAACGAGGTTGTGTCTGATGTCACCCAGAAGTCATCAGTCAACGTGCTGTTAACAAACCTCATCCAGGGGAATCTGCTTCCCTCAGCTCTCGTCTGGATAACTTCCCGACCTGCAGCAGCCAATCAGATCCCTCCTGCATGTGTTGACAGGGTAACAGAAGTACGAGGCTTCACTGACGCCCAGAAGGAGGAGTACTTCAGGAGGAGAGTCAGTGATGAAGAGCTGTCCAGCAGAATCATCTCACACATCAAGACATCCAGGAGCCTCCACATCATGTGTCTAATCCAGTCTTCTGCTGGATCACTGCTACAGTTCTGGACCACATGTTGACTACAGACCAGAGAGGAGAGCTGCCCAAGACCCTGACTGACATGTACTCACACTTCCTGTTGATTCAGACAAAGAGGAAGAAGCAGAAGTATGGTGAGGGACATGAGACGAGTCACAGGAGCTGACAGAGGCTGACAGGGAAGTTCTTCTGAAGCTGGGGAGGCTGGCGTTTGAACATCTGGAGAAAGGAAACATCATGTTCTACCAAGAAGACCTGGAGCGGTGTGGTCTGGATGTCACAGAGGCCTCGGTGTACTCAGGAGTTTGTACAGAGATCTTCAAAAGAGAGAGTGTGATCTCCCAGAAAACCGTCTACTGCTTTGTTCACCTGAGCATTCAGGAGTTTCTGGCTGCAGTCTACATGGTCCACTGTTACACAAACAGGAACACAAAGGTACTGAAGGCCTTCCTGGGAGAAGACTATGTTCATTCAACCCTGGATGACTTCCTGAAGAGAGCCATGGAGAAATCCCTTGAAAGTAAAATGGCCACCTGGACCCTGTTTGTTCGCTTCCTTCATGGCCTCTCTCTGGAGTCCAACCAGAAGCTCTTAGGAGGTCTGCTGGGTCAGACAAAGACCCCTTCAGGAAGCATCCATAGAATGTTTCAACAACCTGAAGCTCTCAGGAGGTCTGCTGGGTCGGACAGACAACAGTCCAGAAATCATCCAGAGAATCATCAACAACCTGAAGGAGATGAACAGATATGATACCTCTCCTGACAGAAACATCAACATCTTCCACTGTCTGACGGAGATGAACGACCACTCGGTACATCAGGAGATCCAAGAGTTCCTGAAGTCAGAGAACAGATCAGAGAAGGAACTCTCTGTGATCCACTGCTCAGCTCTGGCCTACATGCTGCAGATGTCAGAGGAGGTTTCTGGATGAGTTGGACCTGAAGAAGTACAACACAACACCAGAGGGACGACAGAGACTGATTCCAGCTGTGAGGACTGCAGAAAAGCTGTGTAAGTCCAGATGTGATTAACTTTATAGATCAGTGTAGATTAGTAGTTTAGTTCTTAAAATATACACACTATAAATTATTCTTAAAATATAATATTCTTATAAGTGTTCCACGTGTTTATTACATAAATATGTCAGTTGTATTTTGTCACAGATGTTCTTGAGCTGTTTCAAATGTTGAGTTCAAATGTTTCAGTAGGTTGTGTTTCTAGCTGTCAAGTTAATGAACACTTATTCTATTTATTTTAATAAACTTTTACATTTTACCAGTTTTTTTCTTATTTATGTATCTGGGTGATGGAGACGACATGTGAACCTGGTAAAACAAATAAAATAACAAAAGATAATCTGTCTGGTGGAGCGCTGGGTCTAACCGGTTGTAACGGCAGCAACAGAACGTTTGCTGATCCGGCGGGGAGTCGGGGGGGCGGGTCCTGGGATCAGAGTCCTGGTTGCTGGGGTTTGTACTGGCTGAATTGAGCTTAACTGCTAACTGGGGGTACGTCTCCTGGAGCTGCCGCTCACTCTACTCCCGGCGAAGCAGCCTCCCGGCGGCGAGGAGGACGAGGCGGGGGTTGAGAGTCGATTTTCTCGTTTCTGCTTTCTTCTGATTTAATCCAGACGGTGCAGTCCATAGTGTCCGTTCAGAGCATGTCTGTTCAGAACGGGCCGAATGCTTGCAGCTTTCTCCAGAACCGCTCGTACAAACAACTTCACACTCGACATTGTGCTTCGTTGGGTCCCGAGCAACACACCTGCCATCCAAAACAAAAACCTAGAAAAACGATAATATATTCAGATTAAGTTCTGAGAAGTTGATGAAAGGAAAGGGCTGCTAAATCAGGAAGACACCACAGTAACTGTAGAAAGTAAATAACACTTTAACACGTTACAGAGACACACGGTAAAATAACACTTTAAACACGTTACAGAGACACACGGTAAAATAATACTTCAACACGTTACAGAGACACACGGTAAAATAATACTTTAACACTTTACAGAGACACACGGTAAATAATACTTTAACACGTTACAGAGACACACGGTAAAATAACACTTTACACGTTACAGAGACACACGGTAAAATAACACTTTAACATGTTACAGAGACACACGGTAAAATAACACTTTAACACAAGCTCTTTGGTGGATTATGTGTTTTTCAGGAGATGCTTGGACAGATTCAGAAAAAGATGGAAATACACAGCTTCCACCAATAACAGCGGTCTGATGAATATATAACATTTAGAATGGTAGAATTCAGACTTTTAAGAGATCTTAAACACACCAAAGATCAATGTTGTGTTTTAATGCTGAAACACTGATAACATCTTTCTGATGACATTATGTTGAAAATAATGCAACCTTATTGGTTCCATTAATTGTGTTTGTGAGCTGAATACGTTTGATGCTCAGAAAAGAGTGTTAATGACAAAACGCCATGCAGTCATCAAAATATCTAATTATATGAATGTTTGATTATGAACAGGTCTAATATTATTACACGATTTGTTTAATTTCTCTACCGATTTGGCAGCAGTCACTGAATTTTCCCATTTATGGACGTGAACCTGACAGCAGCAGGTAGGTTAGCAAAGAGAGGTCAACTTTATCAGCTGTATTATTATTACTTATTCACTGAGTTTTAAAATGCTTTTCTAATCAAGAAGGCCTCATGCTAACTTTTGTGGAGACAGACCTGGGATTCAGATCACACTGACAGACTGGACATTAGGGAAGCCTCAATGTAACTACATGTTCTCTCTCTTCATCTGCAAGATTAAAGAAAACAAAGATTAAAAGTCTGCAGGTTTGAGAGAGAGTGATGGAATTATTGTTTCATGTCAGACAGTGAGATAAGATTAGCTGAACCACTGATGTGAGGAGCAAATGTTTAATCAAAGAAGTATATATCAAACTGTTTAGTCATCAAATGCATGAAGTAAATATAAACTGTCCTCTTTCATAATAACATATTTTGTCATTTTTGTGTCATGACAGACTTTCTGACTGTGAAACTCTCAGATACTCACTATGAAGTTTGTGGCCTCAGCTCTGAAGTCCAACCCCTCCCATCTCAGAGAGCTGGACCTGAGTCTAAACAAGACCTGTATGATTCAGGAGTGAAGCTGCTTTCTTCTGGACTGAGAGTCCAAACTGTAGACTGGAGACTCTGAGGTCAGTTCACTGACTGTAGTTTATGTAGTTTGTACACAAACTCTCTACGCACACAGCAGAGGCAGGCTTCAGTTTGGTTGCAATCTCCTTACATCACCGCTAGATACCGTCAGATTCCTACACACTGGACCTTTAACACAGACCTTATTTCAGGCATCTAACTAAAAATCCATTGACCTCCAGACAAGGGAACAGGAAGTGCTAAAATGCTAACTCATCTCTGGGTTTTAGGACTCCATTCCTGTAGCTCTCTATTTGAACATGTCTAAAGGTGCAGCACTCTTCAACAAACACGTATTGCACCAACTTAAAGGCACATAAGTGATGATTATGAACGACACCATCTAACCAGAGGTTTCTATGGTTCTAAGTTATTCCCACGTTCTTGTTGACAGCAGATCTAACTGTGCTCTGTTTTCATGTCGCATTGTCTAATTATTTGAAGCCACAGACATTTAGATTGCATCAAAAACCCAAATAAATATTCTGCATCAGAAACATCTTTGCAGGTTCATATTTTTCTCAAGTCTATCTGAATACAATACTCACATGTTCATATGTACATTCAAAGAGTTATTGATGTCTGTCATCATTCCTTCTGTCTGTGAAGCAATCCCCGTTTAACCTGAGTGTTACGAGATGAGGACTAAATCCACCGTCTTGTTCTGTGTAAAATGACCTGTAGAGTTGATCTTAAACTAATTCGGAGGCTTCAGCAGTCTGAGTTAGACGTATTAGGGCTGGGTGACTTGGACAAAATCAAATATCACAATATGTTTGACCAAATACTTCGATATCGATATTGCGACGATATTGTAGGATTGACCATTGGTGCTTTCACAAAATTATTACACCATGAGATTTTTGATAAAATAATCATCAGTAATGTGGATCTCATGACGAAGTGTAAAATGACAAATAATAGAACAGCTAGAACAGTCTGGTAAGTTCAGATAATTACATCCCTTTATTGAAATGTAGCCTTTAAAACCAGGAAAGACGACACTGATGCCATATCACGATAAAACAATATCCAAAATCTAAGATGATATCTCGTCTCATATCACGATATCGATATAATATGGATATATTGCCCAGCCTTAGTATGTATCCAGTCAGTATGTTGTGTTTGACAGTTTCCCTTGTTGAGCTGCAGGAGGATTAGTAACTCAAAGAGGGAAGTTTGGTACTAAACAGTCTGTAACTTTGGTAAACACTAGCGGTGGGAAAAAAATCAATTCACCTTTGTGTCGCAATTTTTTCATTACGATTTAGAAATAGATTTTTTAATGCCAGAATCGATATATTTGCTCCATTTGAGTCTATGTGGAGGTAGAAGGAAGTTACCGCTTTTTTTGTTGTAGTCTGAGTAACGTGACTTCATATCTGTTCCAACCAAAACAAACCGCAGCGAGCCGAAACGAGAAAGTATAAAACGTTGGAGGGTCGTCATGGATACGACCTGCACCCTCACATGTTAAATCCAGCGTGGTAAACACTACACATCCAGTAAAGGATGGAAACACTTTGGGTTTCACACATTGACAGGAAAAGCAGAGCTAGACATCACGGCTAAAGCTGCATGCTAACTCTGTCCACGGACAGGAAACGTTATCGTATGGCGGTAACGTGGCGGTCGAGCTGGCCGTCACTCTCATCTCCGTGATGAAATGGGCCGACGCTACACCTGTAGAGCACCCATATACTGACATTTATGTTAAATGTATTTAGCCTTTGATTTTTGGAGTTTTGCTGGAAAAAATGTAATAAATACTTCCTGACAATGACTGATATATTTGACTTCAGGACATCTCTGACTACATACATGCTGAAAATCAAACAGTTTTACTGGATTCATTTAGATATTTCCAAATTAAAAGTCCCTAGAAGTGTATGATTCAACTTTTTCCCATGGTCTAGTATTAAAAACAGTTAACAAAAATCGCAATAAATTGTAATATCGAATCACAATACTTAAAAATCACATACATATTGAATCAGGAGATTAGTTGAATCGATCCAGCCCTAGTAAACACTCACTTGATTGTCGGACTGAAATTGCTGAATCTTCATATTAGTTTCAGTTGAACTTCTGAAGTCATTTCTTACAGTGTAGTTGCGTTATGAAGGGACCACTTCACAGGAGGAATGATTTACTGCCACCAATAACTCTTTTAATGTACATATGACACTGTGACTGTTGTTTATAGACACACTTGAACAAATGTGGACCTTTCCTGTAAATGACATAAACCTGCTAAGCTCCCAGATACAGTGAGAAGAAGGCCATGTAATAAATGAAGTAATGAAGTCCAACAAGTCTGATTTGATATTGATCCTCTAATTCCAGACTTGACTGAGATCAGCAGCTTGTTATTGATGTGTGTTGACTATGAACAGCTGTAGTGAATGTTGATGTGGACATCTGGATGATGTCTGTAGAAGGCTGACATTATGATGATCCACAATAACACAATGACAAAGTCACTCTACTCATTTTAGGGAAAAGATAATTGATTAGGACATAGTGATGTTGAGCTACACATTAAGAACCTGACACATCTGATTGATTATAAAGTGATTTTTATCTTCAGTCATTTATTCTTTATTCAGATTGGGGAGCTGCAGTTTGTCAGAGATCGGCTGTGCTTCTCTGATCTCAGCTCTGAAGTCCACACCCCTCCCATCTGAGAGAGCTGGATCTGAGTGACAACAAGCTGAAGGATTCAGGAGTGAAGCTTCCTGTCTGGTTTTCTGGAGAGTCCACACTGTAGACTGAAGACTCTGAGGTCAGTAGAGGGTCGGAGTCGGTCCATGCTGGTTTCAGCAGTAATTGTTGTTGATGTGTTTCGCCGTTAAGCTGTGAGAGGAGAACGGTGACACACGAGGAGGAGAGAGAGAACAGTCAGCCAATCAGATCAGCCAGAAGCTTGTTGTGATTCATGTGTTAGAGTTGATGTGAAGAGATGTTGTTGTTGTGTTCATGTCTCCAGGAAATAAAGCTGGATTACAGCTGACAGCATCACATCATGTATAGAGACAGTGGTCCTCATCCATCAAACTGTCGTACCATCAGATCTGATCAGAAAGTCTTTGTTCTCTCATTGATCAGTTCATCTCTGTCACAGCTCTGAGATCAGTCTGACTGAAGCCTCAGATCACTGGCTCTTATTTCATAGAACCGTGGTTACATTTAGTAACCATGATGTGGTCTGCCCATAGAGCTATTAAAGGAGGTAAGGGGATGAGGGTGTGGAGGTTTGTGTCTTTATTAACTCGTTCCAGTCACTAGGAGCAGCACACTGGAATGAGTAGGACCAGAGGAGGTGCAGACTTTAGGACGACCACACTGATGAATTATCTAAAGATAATCGCGGTTCCTGTTGGAGATATTGAGTTATGAGCGGAGATATGGAGGTTGGTTCTGCTAATGATAGTTTATAAATGAACTGTGTGCTGCATTCATGACTGACAGCTGATGAAGGTCTCTGTAAACACTGATTTCATGACTTCTGTTCTCTCTTCTCTCAACAGATGGAAGTGATCTCCGTCAGAGTGCGTGATCAGAAAAGTGGATGTGTTGAGAGGATCAGCCGTGTCCTGATGATCCACAGAGGTTCACCACCTGGACCTGCATCTGATTTTGTCTTTTTTTTATTCATTCATATATTCTGAACCCAAAGTGCCTCTGCAGAATAGTTCAGTTCATGACAACATAACTGTAGATGAACACATTTAAATAGATCTTTCTGCTCTGCTTTGTGTCGCAGCTCCACCCTATGGAAGATGGAGTTTTTGGCTGTTTACTTCCACATATTTTAAATAAGTTAATAAGTTACCCTATTAAAACCGAGCCCTCAGGAAGAGCGTCTGCTATGACATGATACTGAATGATATGACTTGATGCCCATTTTCGTAGCGGGCCAAACGGCGGTACGACAACTTCTGTGTCCGTCACGTGATGCCATCGGGCCCAAAAGACTTTTTCCCATAGACTTATGTAAGGACCTACTAAACATTGCTAAGTGAGAGCTGTGTTTTCTCATATAGGAAATTCAATGAAACTACATTTACCATAATGCTTTGCTTTCTTGTTTTATTTTGTTTTCCCTGGGTAATGAGCCAATGGGGCTGACGTAATGTTGTTATGGATACCAGCACACTAGGGGTCAAAGGAATGCAATGGTAGATAAGATTGCAAAGAGGCTACAAAAAATAAGGACATTGATTTGACAGTTATAGCTTCAGCAAAACAGAAATGAAGATCATTATGAAACAGAGACTGAGGGAAAGAGAAGCAATGGTAGGGAAGAGAGGAAGGACGGTTTTTACAGAGTTTCAGAGGAAAGTGGGAGAAATGAAGGAGAGATGAGACAATCAGATCAAGACTTAGATTAGACACACTGGACTAAACAGCACACTATTTAAAACAGGTAAACATGACACAGGTAGATGTGATTACTGTGGACAAGAGGAAACGGTGGAGCGTGTCATGTTTGCATTGTGGGAGATATGAGAAGAAAGAAGGCCTCAAAGAGATTAAAGTAACTTTGATTTAATAGATATTTGTAATTGAAAATGACATTGTATGTAATGATGTCTCTATGCAACAGTGGAGAGTTTCCTGTCTGTGTGCTCTTCGTCTCATGTAGTGGGAAAGTACTGAGTGTTGACTTTTACTGGGACACTGTCTGAGTAAAACACTCCTTTTCTCACAGTCCCTGTTGTAGATTTCTATATAATCACATTGTAATAATCTCCTGCAGTGCAACTCTTCTGCAGACTTTGTGTGACTCTGTATAACCAGTGCCTCTTCTTGCAAGAATAAAATACAACAAAGACATTTCATCTGTTTGAGATCCTTATTTCAACGTTCATTAGCTCATCTCGGATATTGACAGAATTTCCATTACATATTCTACAAAGAAACTCACTAAATGAGTGTTAAGAACATTATTTCAGTATCTTAGACAATTAATATGATTGGAAAAATATGAGGTTGTTTGTTTTCCTTTTTTTATTTTTCTTTGATTTAGATTTTCTTCATTTCTTTGGGATATAGTAATTATTATAATTATTTATTTTATTTGATTTATTTATTTTTTATTTCCTGCCAATCTACTGCTCCACACTCCAGTCCAGTAGTGATGGTAATGCACCAAATCGTTGTTTGCCAACCACCAATAAAGCTCAAAGAAGAAGAAGAGATAACCAACAGTGAACTCTCTCTTCTCTGCAGCATGTCTTCAGGAAGACCAGCTTGACTATTTTCTGTCATTTTGACCAGAAAGTGACTTTTTGTAGTTGGTGCTGCAGCCTTTAACCTTTAACCTTTGACCTCTAACCAGCATGGATGAGAACACTTTAAAGCAGCTGGTGAAGCTCACTCAGGATGGACAGGTTGACTCTCTGCAGAGACTGATCAGCAGCTCTGAGGTTCAGTCTGTCAGCAGGAGACACTTCGGTCGTCTGGGGACACCCTGCTGCACTATGCTGCCAGGAGAGGACACCTGGACATGCTGCAGTATCTCATAAAGCAGGTGTGCATGGATGTGGAGCTGCACAACAACGACTACAAGGCCTCTGCACGAAGCTGCTTCCATGAGCCACCAGGCCTGTGTTAGCTACCTGCTGCAGGAAGGAGCCAACGTGGACAGTCTGAAGAAAGCTGACTGGTGAGGATGATTAATGCATGTTAAACCAGGGAGCAGATGATATAAAAGAAATGTTGTGTATGCATGCAGCGCCCTCTGTTGGCTTTAAATATGCCTTATTTTGCTGTGTGCATCAGCTGAACCTCATCATGCAGCAGCAACATCACACATCCCCAGAGACTCAGGGGGCTTTGTGAGGACGCTTGAAGACGAGGCTTTCTGTGTTTTCCTGACATTGTTCCATAAGATCATGCCACAGGTGGACATGCTTTTCAACCAGCTGCAGAAGAGGAACATGGACCCTGTCTTCATCAGAGCCTGGTCCAGAGGTTCACAGACAGCATGCTAACCATCAGATAAATAACTCCCAGATATTTACTATTAGCTGATAAAGCTGTTGTTAGAAAGATGAGTGCTCACTTCCAACAGTCTGTAAAAGCCTGAATGTGCCTTGTCATCAAAGTGAATGAACATCATAGAAAAGCACATCACAATAATATCTGTTTAGAAGTTTAAAAAGGAAAGAGACAATCAGAGTTGGATAATAATGCAGGTAAAGTAGTTATTAAACACAATCCACCAGGTCAGCTTCTAGAAGAGGCCTAGTTGTTATTGAAGATGAATTTAATTGTTATGCAGACTATACGCAGGCTAAATGCACAGCAGAATAACACTACATTGCATCTGGATCATGAATGTAATATAAAAAAAGTGAATTATATAACCATACTGTAAACAACAGTGAGTATATTGCACACAATGAATAGAATTGCACATGGATCCATTCTCTTTATACATCCATGATTAAAACCAATACCAGCCATTTCTCATATTATAGAAGATAATATTGCTTGTAACAACAGAAAGAATGAGATAAACTCTGAATTCAGTCGAGGCTTCACTTCAGTTTCTCAACTGACTACAAACAGATTACGTCTGGATTTAGGTGTAAAGTCAGCTCCTTCATATTTAATATGTTTGATGTCAAATAAACAAACAGAACTGATTAACATGCGTACTCTAGATTTTATATTCACTAATCATGTCCGTACAGGAGGATTCCAGTTTCATGTGTGACTCTGCCAGTTTTCACGTTACATGACTGAACACAGACACATAAAGTCGCCCGTGGAGCTTCTTCCTCAGAAATCCGTGTTGAAGCGGTCGTTCTCACCACCGTTCATGTTCTGTTGTTCCTGCTGGAGCTGCTTTCTGCCAGCAGATGTCACCGTTCCCTCTGTTTTAGCACAAAGGAGGTTTATCAGAATGGATGCAGTGAACACTGAACTGATGCTGTGAATGCTTTCTTCCTGACTGACTTGGTGTTGTAAAGGTTAAGTGTCATCATGATGTAGTTAAACTGGATTTAAAATGATGGAAACTGGATTTGAATTAAACTCGGCACACAAGTTTCACAAACGTCCACTTGGACTCAAGTATGACCTGATTAGAGTTTGGTGTCAAAGGTTACAAGGCATGATGAAATGATGAAGTGATGACATTTTGGACAGACGTGGATGTAAACTGTAACTTGACTGGTTGGGGGGGCAGACAACCGTGAGGCGGGAATTCTAGTTTCTTTCTTCTTTTTGAAGACAAAACAAGTTTATTTTTCCATCAATGTTTAAGTATTTTGAGTTAACTCATTTTAAAATAAGTTCTCTAACTTTGTGATATCAACAAAGAAACGTAGCTAACGTTAGTGTTAACGGACACTTTCACTGTTTTTCTGTGTTTTTCTGTCCACATTTTAAGATGAACTAATATCTGTTACTGCTCTGGACAGTGAACTCATCATCGTAGTAAAGATGAGACTGCAGCTATTCTGTCATATTAGTATTCAACAGAACCTCTTTAACATCTCACACAGTAAATGAAAGTTGACAGTGTTCCTCAGCAGGAGAGAAAACTGCATGTAGAATTGTAGACATGAGTGATGACATCGAATGCCAACTTCTGGAAGGAATAAAGGCAAGCCCATACTTTGCCATACAGCTGGACGAGTCGACTGACGTTAGCAATGCCGCTTTATTGTTCGTTTTTGTAAGATACTGCAAGGACAGTAATCTTCACGAGGATCTATTGTTTTGCAAGGAGCTTCCAACAAGAACGGCAGATCATGTAATGCGCTGCCTTGATGATTACTTCACCGAAAAAGGTCTTGATTGGAAATACTGTACAGGTGTTTGCACAGACGGCGCTGCATCAATGACGGGAAGACATCGTGGTGTTGTCAAACAGATCCAGGAGAGGACGCACTGTTTCTTACATCGGGAAAGTCTAGCTACAAAGCAGATGTCACCAGAACTGCATGAAGTCATGAACGTGGCTGTGAAAACTGTTAACTATATTAAGAAAAATGCACTCAACTCAAGGTGTTTTGCTGCTTTGTGTGAAAGACTTGATGCAGATCATTTGCAGATCTGTTGTACCACAGTGAAGTAAGGTGGCTTTCAAGGGGACATGTGCTTAATCGCCTTTTTGAACTGAGAGAAGAAGTGCACACATTTGTGGAAGAGCAGCACTCCCCTCTTGCTGAGCATTACACTGATGGGAACTTTTGTGCAAAACTGGCCTACTTATCAGATCTATCTGACCAGTTAAATCAGCTCAATATATCAATGCAAGGCAGAAACAGCACAGACAAATTGAGGGCTTCAAGAAAAAACGTATTCTGTGGAACAGAAGAGTCAAGGAGGGACGATTTGACGTGTTTTCACTCCTCAGTGAAACTTTGGAAGCCACTCCTCATGTCCATATCCAGTGTTATAACCCAGCATTTGACTCAGTTGTCAGGAAAGTTTACAGACTACTTCCCAGAAGATGCACGAGATGGAAACCTTTGGATTTTGGACCCTTTCTCTGTGGATCCTGCTTCAGAAGACATAGCTCTCTCCACTGTGTTGGAAAATGAACTGATGGAACTATCAGCAGACAGCAGCCTGAAGCTTCAGCTCACACAAGTAGACCTTGCTTCATTCTGGATACTGGCTGCCAGTCAATATCCCTCTCTGTCAAAACGGGCAATCAATTTCTGTTGCCTTTCACCACCACCTATTTATGTGAGTCAGGGTTTTCCATTGTGACTGTCACCAAATCAAAGGCAAGGAACAAACTGAAAGCAACTTTGAATGCTACTCTGCGTGTCAGCCTCTCACCCATCCCACCACCACTTCATCTCATCATCTCCCAGAGGCAAGCCCAAGTGTCTCACTGAGGGTAACAGAATATGTATTTTGGTCATTACAGCTGACAGTGGCATAACACATATCTACAGCCCACTTTATTATCTGTTGTATAAACATGTTAGGTTTTGTACTCATTTATTTGGGAAGGTGGTCCTCGGAAATGTTTTGACAATCACAAGTGGGCCTTCAGTTGCAAAAGGTTGAGAACCCCTGTTCTGTTCTAGTAGACGTTACAGTCCCAGTAGCTCCAGTTTGTGCCTCTCATGTCTGACCTTTAGACTCCAGTCACAGAGCTAAGCAGACTATTCTCTGATAAGTCCTTCATCAGCAACACTTAGAGCTGTTTTAAAGACTCCACAAAGACTCTTCTGAACATCTGCTGCTAAATAAAAACACATTTTAATCACTTTACCAAGTTGTGATTGTATTTCTAAATCCAGCACGTCCTTGCTCTTTTTCTGTAAAACACAGTGAAACGTTCCACCTTTAGTATGATATCAGAAGAAACATCAAGATCAAGAAATGTAACTCATATGATGATATAATACATTTTAAAATTGTGCTTCACATTGTACTAACTGAGCAATAAGATGTGTCATCTCTGGCTACCATCTGTGTTGGATTATGAAAAAGAGTTGCACAGTTGCAACGCAGGAAAATGGCTGAAATGATTTTTTTTTGTGCAACAGACAGAATATTTTTCATCCTGATATTCAGAAGAATTTTATTTGTATAAATCTGTAAAAGAAAACAAAACAGAAAAAACTACTTCAGTTTTATACTAAATAGATTTATGAACATGATTTAAAGATGAAGCTGAGATCTCTCCATTCCTACACCACCATGTTTTGTTTGGTTGCTTCGGCTGTGTTACTAGATCAGGTTTTACACCCTTCATTCACCACACAACCACTCATCCATCTGCTGACACACTGATCACACTGATTCATTCATTCATGCATTGATTGGTTATTGTATGTTTAATAATAAACTTGTACACCTCTCTTGTCATGGCTCATGAGCCGGGTCATGACACTCATAAACACATCACATTAAAAAGCACACACACACCACACACACACACACACACACACAGACACACACAATCAGATAAACTCACCTGATTTCCTGTAAATGGAGAGGGGAGGAGCCACACTGACCAGGTGATCCAGGTACATGAACAGGAAGATAAGCCTGACTCTTAAAGTGTTTGACTCCATTTAGAGATAACGGAGCAGAAGACAGAAGACTGAAGACTGAAGACTGAAGCAGGGTGAGTGTTAATCCAACATTGTATTACTTCACTCTCAAGTGTCTGAGTCAGTTTCCTCCCTGTGGACTGTAGAGGAGAGAAATGTTAGAATGAAGTCAACAGTTTGATTCTTCTGTGAACACAAAGTCATGACTGGCTGAATAATCCTCATTAAACCTGCTGTAAGCCAAGAAAACAAGCAGAGAGCTAAAGAGAAGTGACCAGGTGGAGCGCTGGCTGGTTTTATTATACTGTATACTATGTGTGTTAAATGTTCACAGTCAGTGTTTCTGTTTGACCTCTCAGACTGACTTCAGATCAGAAGATGAGTGATCGTGTGGAGGAAGAGGAGGACAGAGCAGAGTCTCTAGTCTCCGGCTGTCTGTCTCTGAAGAGTGACTGGTCCAAAGGTGCTATTCTGGACTTCAGTAATGAACCTGGACCCTCAGAGTCAAAGTAAGAGACTGTTTCTACTGTAAGCTGACCTGATGGATGATGATGATGCATTGAGGATGAAGACTAAACGTTCTGCTAACAGATTTATATTCCACATGCGCAGCTTCATGTTGTACTAACTGATCAAGAAGAAGAGTCATCTCTGGCTATCATCTATGTTTGGATTATGAAAAAGAGTTGCAACTCAGGAAATGGCTTAAATGATTCTTTATTATGCAACAGACAATAAATCTGATTTGTGTGATACACACGCCTCATAGATGAACTCAAAGGTCAAATGTTTCCTGTAAATGAATCACAGAGCAGAAGGATGAATATTTTCCATTAGCAGTAGAATAGACAGAGATATCGCTGGACAAAGGTCTGGGTCACCAGTAACTTCTAATCACAGTTAAAGCGATGCTGAACTTTGGTAGAACTTTGGGTTGTATCTCTAACTAGCCGTGATATATGACCTACTAAAGGAGATAATCATCATCAACTGCTCCCGTCAGCGGGTTACGCTTTGTTCTGCTTTTCTCTCTCTCTATTTACTCCCTTGCTAGTGAAACAGGTTGCTTTCACTCATGACCCGTTCTGTTGGGTTAAAACAAACTCAGGTCTGTACTGTTAGTACGGTTTGTTTGGGCCGGTGTGAAAGCTCATTCAAACTCTGGTGAAGACCAAACAACCAAACTCTGGTCCACCTTAAAAGTTGGGTCTCGGTCGTCTTCCAAGTGAACTCTGGGAGCGTTTCGTTTCTGGTGTGAAAGCAAGCGAACCAACCGCCAGCAGATATGTGATGTTAGCATGATTTATAAAGCTAAACTACTAATAAATCCATCTGCTGATGGTGGAATCTGTTCAGGAAGTGATCTTATTGATCTGTATTTAAACGTTCAGGGCAGCCTACGTTGACCCTGACAATGCTACATTATGTTTCATACCGTCTGTCTGAATATACCTGTATTCACCCTCTGTCTGAAACGCTCCTTTATCCACTACGAAACATTAGCTTCAGATCCCGGCGCTCTTCCCGGGGGCTTGGTTTAGCAATATCTAAAGATGTTCCTCTACACTTCAGTAATGAACCTGCACCCTCAGACACCAAAGTAAGACAGCTGCTATATTCACATTTATACACAAATGTATTTGCCCAACTAACATTTAACAGACTTCATCAAATAAACTCTTCCTCTTATATCTGTGACAGCTGTCAGTCACCTAGAGAAGATGTAATCTAATCCTAGAAAACAAGCTTTTAAACCTCCTTATTGTCGACAGCAGCAGTAGTTTGTGTGTTTAGAGCGACCTTAATGACCTAAAAAGAGATTCATGTGATATGAAGTAAATCATCTTGGTGTTTGCAGAGTTCAGTCCAGACAGAGAGCAGAGGTCTCCAGTACCCAGCTGTCTGTCTATGAAGAGTGACCGGTCCATGTGGTATCCTCCTCCAGACTTCAGGTGATGAACCTGACCCTCAGAGTCAAGTAAGAGACTGTTTCTACTGTAAGCTGACCTGATGGATGATGATGCATTGAGGATGAAGACTAATAGTTCTGCTAACAGATTTATATTCCTCACATGCAGCTTCATGTTGTACTAACTGAGCAAGAAGAAGTGTCATCTCTGGCTACCATCTATGTTTGGATTATGAAAAGAGTTGCAACTCAGGAAAATGGCTTAAATGATTCTTTATTATGCAACAGACAATAGTTTTTTTCTTTCAGATGTTGAGAAGAATCTTAGTCATATAAGTCTGAAAAAGCACATTAGTATTTAATCACATTGATTTAAACATTAAAATGAGATAACATTTGATCAAAACTCATTTTAATTCAACCTGTTCAAGCTAAAAGAGATTCTCATGAACACTCCGTGTTATAAAGCTGATTTGTGTGATACACACGCCCTCATAGATAAACTCAAAGGTCAAAGGTTTCCTGTAAATGAATAACAGAGCAGAAGGATGAAGACTGTAGACTGAGGCAGGGTGAGTGTTAATCCAACAGTTTTTACTTTACTGCCAAAGTGTCTGAGTCCGTTTCCTCCCTGTGGACTGTAGAGGAGAGACATGTGACGCTGCCACCTTGTGGTTTCCCGCGCATGCCCTCACAGTATGAGGTCCATGAGCAAGTTGCAGTTCTTTTTCCTCCCATCATGTTATATAGCCTCCAGAATAATATCAATGATTTAAAAGAGACCAAAGAGAGCTGATTATGTCCTTTACTGATTCACAGTCACTTTGGGTAGTTTAGTTTGAGTTAGTTAGGTTTGAACTGAGGTTAGAAGTGGTCTAAATATTGAGGTAGACCAGCAGTCTGAGACACACAGCATGTAACTCTGGTGTTCCTTGTTAGAATAGATTAATATCAATGTTTTAAAAATGTCCGTTGTTCCTCTTTAATAAAGAACTTCAGCCAGATCACTAAATGTTTAATAAGACAGTCAGACAGGAAAAGCAGCTAATTCTTGTTTATTAAAGCAAGAGTTCAAATAAAGGAACATTTTCATCACAGACTGAATGCTGAATTCACTACCAACACTTTAACTCTTCTCTGAGACCATCTGAGCTTCAGTGTCGGACAAGTCTGGATATTCTTCACCAACAATCAAAATGATTTTAGTAATAAAGTAATGTCTCCACAGAGAGAAGAAGAGGAGTCATGCTTCTGTGGAGGAGCCGATGTCCAGATCCAGAAAAAGACCTGGACCTCAGACAGCCAGTCAGACCAGCACTGTCCAAAGTAAGACTGTAGATGTGACTGCTGATGTCTTCATGTCTGTAAACTTGTTGTTTTAATACACTGACTATTGTTGTGACAACTGTTTCAGATCTTCTCCATCATACATATCTGCTCTGCATCACTTGTACTTTGTTCTCCTTTGAGAGAAAATCTGAACCAGAAGAAATAATGTTATATTTATGTTTTGTTTTTATGATAGCACTCCGTCTTTGCATCAACCAATCAGAATGATGTTTGTTCTCCATCTGCATAGATGAAGATGGAGAACTATTAATCTCTGTAAAGCAACAACATCACTGTTCTATCCCAGACAGACAGACACATGATGAAAGGGGAGTTATCTTCTTGTCATTGTCGTATAACAATACATGCTCATGGGGATCTCTTGTTGGGTCTCTAAATTATAGAGTACGGTCTAAACCTGCTCTATATGAAAAGCATCTTAAGATAACTTCTGTTATGATTTGACGCTATATAAACATAAATTGAACTGAACTGAACTGAACAGGAGCCACAGACTTTGAACAACATTATCTTTCCTGCTACAGTCTCCTTCTCTGACTTACAAACACACGTCTGGTCCTGCAGAGCGACACGTTGAAACACTATTAAAAATAAATATAGAAATCACGTTGACGTTAGTTTAGACTTCAAGAAGGGAAGATGACTTTATAACCTTTACTTCTTTATATGTTCTTATATTGATTATTTTCATATTGGCATTAGAAATAATAAGTTTCTTTGTTTTGTCTTAAACTTTGTTTCTCTCTTTCAGCAGATAGAGGTCTGCAGGAGGTTGTAGATGAACATAAGATCAGTCTGAATAGAGGTCTGCAGGAGGTTGTAGATGAACATAAGATCAGTCTGAGGAGGATGTGAATGTGTGACTGAAGGAAGTGATGAAACAGGAAGTGGAACCCTCCTCAAAGAGATCTACACTGAGCTCTACATCACAGAGGGACAGAGTGAAGAGGTTAATACCCAACATGAGGTGAGGCAGCTTGAGACAGCTTCCAAGAAGAAGACCCTCCATGACGCTCCAATCAAGTGCCAGGACATCTTTAAAGCCTTACCTGACCAACAGGGACACATCAGAGTCGTTCTGACGAACGGCGTCGCTGGCATTGGAAAAACCTTCTCAGTGCAGAAGTTCACTCTGGACTGGGCAGAGGGCTTGGAGAACCAAGATGTCAGTCTGGTGGTTCTGCTTTCGTTCAGGGAGCTGAACTTGATCAGAGATGAGCAGTACAGTCTTCTCATGCTGCTCCATGTTTTCCATCCAACATTACAGAAGGTCACAGCAGAGAAGCTCGCTGTCTGTAAAGTTCTGTTCATCTTTGACGGCCTGGATGAAAGCAGACTTTCACTGGATTTCCACAACAACGAGGTTGTGTCTGATGTCACCCAGAAGTCATCAGTCAACGTGCTGTTGACAAACCTCATCCAGGGGAATCTGCTTCCCTCAGCTCTCGTCTGGATAACTTCCCGACCTGCAGCGGCCAATCAGATCCCTCCTGCATGTGTTGACAGGGTAACAGAAGTACGAGGCTTCACTGACGCCCAGAAGGAGGAGTACTTCAGGAGGAGAGTCAGTGATGAAGAGCTGTCCAGCAGAATCATCTCACACATCAAGACATCCAGGAGCCTCCACATCATGTGTCTAATCCCAGTCTTCTGCTGGATCACTGCTACAGTTCTGGACCACATGTTGACTACAGACCAGAGAGGAGAGCTGCCCAAGACCCTGACTGACATGTACTCACACTTCCTGTTCGTTCAGACAAAGAGGAAGAAGCAGAAGTACGGTGAGGGACATGAGACGAGTCCACAGGAGCTGATGGAGGCTGACAGGGAGTTCTTCTGAAGCTGGGGAGGCTGGCGTTTGAACAGCTGGAGAAAGGAAACATCATGTTCTACCAAGAAGACCTGGAGCGGTGTGGTCTGGATGTCACAGAGGCCTCGGTGTACTCAGGAGTTTGTACAGAGATCTTCAAAAGAGAGATGTGTGATCTTCCAGAAAACAGTCTACTGCTTTGTTCACCTGAGCATTCAGGAGTTTCTGGCTGCAGTCTACATGTTCCACTGTTACACAAACAGGAACACAGAGGTACTGAAGGACTTCCTGGGAGAAAGATATGTTCATTCAACCCTGGATGACTTCCTGAAGAGAGCCATGGAGAAATCCCTTGAAAGTAAAAATGGCCACCTGGACCTGTTTGTTCGCTTCCTTCATGGCCTCTCTCTGGAGTCCAACCAGAAGCTCTTAGGAGGTCTGCAGGGTCGGACAGACAACAGTCCAGAAATCATCCAGGAATCATCAACAACCTGAAGGAGATGAACAGAGTTAAACCTCTCCTGACAGAAGCATCAACATCTTCCACTGTCTGACGGAGATGAACGACCACTCGGTACATCAGGAGATCCAAGAGTTCCTGAAGTCAGAGAACAGATCAGAGAAGGAACTCTCTGTGTTCCAGTGCTCAGCTCTGGCCTACATACTGCAGATGTCAGAGGAGGTTCTGGATGAGTTGGACCTGAACAAGTACAAGACATCAGAGGAGGGACGACGAGACTGATTCCAGCTGTGAGGAACTGCAGAAAAGCTGTGTAAGTCCAGATGTGATTAACTTTATAGATCAGTGTAGATTAGTAGTTTAGTTATTAAAATATACACACTATAAATTATTCTTAAATATAATATTCTTATAGGTGTTCCACGTGTTTATTACATAATATGTCAGTTGTATTTTGTCACAGATGTTCTTGAGCTGTTTCAAATGTTGAGTTAAAACAAACAACTTCACACTCGACATTGTGCTTCGTTGGGTCCTGAACAACACACCTGCCATCCAAAACAAATACCTAGAAAACGATAATAAATTCAGATTAAGTTCTGAGAAGTTGATGAAAGAAAAGCTGCTAAAATCAGGAAGACACCACAGTAACTGTAGAAAGTAAAATAATACTTTAAACGTTACAGAGACACACGGTAAAATAACACTTTAACACGTTACAGAGACACGCGGTAAAATAACACTTTAACACGTTACAGAGACACACGGTAAAATAATACTTTAACACGTTACAGAGACACACGGTAAAATAATACTTTAACACGTTACAGAGACACGGTAAAATAACACTTTAACACGTTACAGAGACACACGGTAAAATAACACTTTAACACGTTACAGAGACACACGGTAAAATAACACTTTAACGTTACAGAGACACACGGTAAAATAATACTTTAACACGTTACAGAGACACACGGTAAAATAATACTTTAACACGTTACAGAGACACACGGTAAAATAATACTTTAACACGTTACAGAGACACACGGTAAAATAATACTTTAACACGTTACAGAGACACACGGTAAAATAATACTTTAACACGTTACAGAGACACACGGTAAAATAATACTTTAACACGTTACAGAGACACACGGTAAAATACACTTTAACACAAGCTCTTTGGTGGATTATGTGTTCTTCAGGAGATGCTTGGACAGATTCAGAAAAGATGGAAATACACAGCTTCCACCAATAACAGCGGTCTGATGAATATATAACAGCAGAATGGTAGAATTCAGACTTTTTAAGAGATCTTATACACACCAAAGATCAATGTTGTGTTTTTAATGCTGAAACACTGATAACATCTTTCTGATGACATTATGTTGAAAATAATGCAACCTTATTGGTTCATTAATTGTGTTTGTGAGGTGAATACGTTTGATGCTCAGAAAAGAGTGTTAATGACAAAACGCCATGCAGTCATCAAAATATCTAATTATATGAATGTTTGATTATGTACAGGTCTAATATTATTACACGATTTGTTTAATTTCTCTACCGTTTGGCAGCAATCACTGAATTTTCCCATTTATGGACGTGAACCTGACAGCAGCAGGTAGCTAGCAAAGAGAGGTCATCTTTATCAACTGTATTATTATTACTTATTCACTGAGTTTTAAAAATGCTTTTCTAATCAAGAAGGCCTCATGCTAACTTTGTGGAGACAGACCTGGGATCAGATCACACTGACAGACTGGACATTAGGGAAGCCTCAATGTAACTACATGTTCTCTCTCTTCATCTGCAAGATTAAAGAAAAACAAAGATTAAAAGTCTGCAGGTTTGAGAGAGAGTGATGAGAATTATTGTTTCATGTCAAACAGTGAGATAAGATTAGCTGAACCACTGATGTGAGGAGCAAATGTTAATCAAAGAAGTATATATCAAACTGTTTAGTCATCAAATGCATGAAGTAAATATAAACTGTCCTCTTTCATAATAACATATTTTGTCATTTTTGTGTCATGACAGACTTTCTGGCTTGGACTCTCAGATCTCACTTTGAAGTTGTGGCCTCAGCTCTGAAGTCCAACCCCTCCCATCTGAGAGAGCTGCACCTGACTGACAACAACAACCTGAAGGATTCAGGAGTGAAGCTGCTTTCTGCTGGACTGGAGAGTCCAAACTGTAGACTGGAGACTCTGAGGTCAGTTCACTGACTGTAGTTTATGTAGTTTGTACACAAACTCTCTACGCACACAGCAGAAGCTTCAGTTGGTTGCAATCTCCTTACATCACCGCTAGATACCGCCAGATCCTACACACTGGACCTTTAACCACAGAGCTTATTTCAGACATCTAACTAAAAACCCATTGACCTCCAGACGAGGGAACAGGAAGTGCTAAAATTCTAACTCATCTCTGGGTTTTAGGACTCATTCCTGTAGCTCTCTATTGAACATGTCTAAAGGTGCAGCACTCTTCAACAAACATGTATTGCACCAACTTAAAGGCATATAAGTGATGATTATGAGCGACACCATCTAATCAGAGGTTTCTATGGTTCTAAGTTATTCCCACGTTCTTGTTGACAGCAGATCTAACTGTGCTCTGTTTTCATGTCAGCATTGTCTAATTATTTGAAGCACAGACATTTAGATTGCATCAAAAACCAAATAAATATTCTGCATCAGAAACATCTTTGCAGGTTCATATTTTTCTCAAGTCTATCTGAATACAATACTCACATGTTCATATGTACATTCAAAGAGTTATTGATGTCTGTCATCATTCCTTCTGTCTGTGAAGCAATCCCTGTTTAACCTGAGTGTTACGAGATGAGGACTAAATCCACCGTCTTGTTCTGTGTAAAATGACCTGTAAAGTTGATCTTAAACTAATCGGAGGCTTCAGCAGTCTGAGTTAGACGTATTAGGGCTGGGTGACTTGGACAAAATCAAATATCACAATATTTTTGACCAAATACTTCGATATCGATATTGCGACGATATTGTAGGATTCACCATTGGTGCTTTCACAAATTATTTACACAATGAGATTTTTGATAAATAATCATCAGTAATGTGGATCTCATGACGAAGTGTAAATGACAAATAATAGAACAGCTAGAACAGTCTGGTAAGTTCAGATCATTACATCACTTTATTGAAATGTAGCCTTTAAAACCAGGAAAAGACGACACTGATGCCATATCACGATAAAACAATATCCAAAATCTAAGATGATATCTCGTCTCACATCACGATATCGATATAATATGGATATATTGCCCAGCCTTAGTATGTATCCAGTCAGTATGTTGTGTTTGACAGTTTCCTTGTTGAGCTGCAGGAGGATTAGTAACTCAAAGAGGGAATTTGGTACTAAACAGTCTGTAACTTTGGTAAACACTAGGGGCGGGAAAAAAAATCAATTCACCTTTGTGTCGCAATTTTTTCTTCACGATTTAGAAATAGATTTTTTAATGCCAGAATCGATATATTTGCTCCATTTGAGTCTATGTGGAGGTAGAAGGAAGTTACCGCTTTTATTGTTGTAGTCTGAGTAACGTGACTTCATATCTGTTCCAACCAAAACAAACCACAGCGAGCCGAAACGAGAAAGTATAAAACGTTGGAGGGTCAGCGTGGATACGACCTGCACCCTCACATGTTAAATCCAGCATGGTAAACACTACACATCCAGTAAAGGATGGAAACACTTTGGCTTTCACACATTGACAGGAAAAGCAGAGCTAGACATCACGGCTAAAGCTGCATGCTAACTCTGTCACGGACAGGAAACGTTATCGTATGGCGGTAACGTGGCGGTGGAGCTGGCCGTCGCTCTCATCTCCGTGGTCAAATGGGCCGACGCTACAACTGTAGAGCACCCAGATACTGACATTTAGTTAAATGTATTTAGCCTTTGATTTTTGGGTTTTGCTTGGAAAAAATGTAATAAATACTATCCTGACAATGACTGATATATTTGACTTCAGGACATCTCTGACTACATACATGCTGGAAATCAAAACATTTTACTGGATTCATTTAGATATTTTCCAAATTAAAAAGTCCCTAGAAGTGTATTATTCAACTTTTTCCCATGGTCTAGTGTTAAAAAAAAAGTAACAAAAACCGCAATAAAATTGTAATATCGAATCACAATACTTAAAAATCACAATACATATTGATCAGGAGATAGTTGAATCGATCCAGCCTCTAGTAAACACTCACTTGATTTGTCGACTCAGACTGCTGAATCTTCATATTAGTGTCAGTTGAACTTCTGAAGTAATTTCTTACAGTGTAGTGGTGTTATTGAAGGGACCACTTCACAGGAAGGAATTGATTACTGCCACCAATAACTCTTTAATGTACATATGACATGTGGCTGTTGTTTATAGACACACTTGAACAAATGTGGACCTTTCCTGTAAATGACATAAACCTGCTATAGCTCCAGATACAGTGAGAAGAAGGCCATGTAATAAATGAAGTAATGAAGATCCAACAGTCTGATTTGATATTGATCCTCTAATTCCAGACTTGACAGAGATCAGCAGCATGTTATTGATGTGTGTTGACATGAACAGCTGTATGAATGTTGTGGTGACATCTGGATGATGTCTGTAGAAGGCTGACATTATGATGATCCACAATAACACAATGACAAAGTCACTCTACTCATTTTAGGGAAAAGATCATTGATTAGGGACATAGTGATGTTGAGCTACACATTTAAAAACCTGAACACATCTGACTTGGAATTATAAGATGATTTTATCTTCATCATTTATTCTTTATTCAGATTGTGGAGCTGCAGGTTGTCCAAAGATCAGCTGTGCTTCTCTGGCCTCAGCTCTGAAGTCCAAACCCTCCCATCTGAGATAGCTGGATCTGGATACAACGACCTGAAGGATTCAGATGTGAAGCTGCTGTCTGATCTTGTGGAGAGTCCACACTGTAGACTGGAGACTCTGGAGTAAGTAGAGGGTCGGAGTCGGGTCCATGCTGGTTTCAGCAGTATTGTTGTGATGGGTTTCCTCTGTTAAGCTGTGAGAGGGAGAACGGTGACACACAGAGAGAGAGAGAACAGTCAGCCAATCAGATCAGCCAGAAGCTTGTTGTGATCATGTGTTAGAGTTGATGTGAAGAAGATGTTGTTGTTGTGTTCATGTCTCCAGGAAAAACACTGAGTCTCTTAATGCTAAAGTCCATTTTCTTCTTCAGTGGTTTAGTCCATTGACTGTGGCAGAGCATTGTTGACTACACATTTAAAACCTTCATATATCACAACACCTGACTTCATCATGTTAAAATAAATTATAAAAAAACATAAATATGAAGAATAAATAAATAATCTCAGTTCAGCTATCAGACAATAACAAATATATTCACTATTTACTTTTTCTATAAATGTTATGAAGCTTTATGATTCTTTTACGACTGAGAGTTTAAACGAAGATGCTTTGATTTTATGACGCCACTATTCCTAAATATATATTGTAGATGATTTTGTTCACATTTCCCCAAAATCCATCCTGACATATTTGACATCTTTAGAAACTTTGAGATCTTGAGTTGATCTTGAATCAGTTTCTGTGGTTTTATTGTGTTTGCTGCTCAACATGAGTTTGTATAGATGGATCCTCTGGTGGAGCTGTCAGAGTTTAAGAGGTGAAGTCACTACGTCTTTATTGAAGTAGCAGGCACGTTGTCATTATATTAATGAGAGCTCTGTTTCACTGTTTGTTGTTGTAACAGTTTTAACCTGCATCCTTTTGGCTTCAGGTGTTTAGAGTTTACATTTTATAAACTTCTACGTTCTAAACCTTCTTCAGCTCTGAACACATTATTAAACATGAATGATTTCAGCAGGAACGTTGTCTTCTAACTTACATCATTTATTTTTATTCAGATTGGGGAGGTGCATGTTGTCAGAGATCAGCTGTGCTTCTCTGCCTCAGCTCTGAAGTCCAACCCCTCCCATCTGAGAGAGGCGTGGATCTGGGTAACAACAACGCTGAAGGATTCCGGAGTGAAGCTCCTGTGTGGTTTTCTGGAGAGTCCACACTGTAGACTGGAGACTCTGAGGTCAGTTCACTGACTCTCGTTACTGTTAGATATCTTATATTTTAATTAACAATTGAACCTGATTTATGTACAAAACATAACTTCCATCCATAAAGTTGTTAATGTCCTTTTCTTCATATTTTCATGTTTCTTGAACTAAATTCAGTCTGGCAGTCACTAAAGACTTGTGTTTCTTAAAAGAAAGTGTAGAAAATGTCCACTGTTAGTTGTTAAAGTAAATGAATGTTTATCATTGTTGGTAAATTGTCCACATCTGGATACAGAAGATCCTCTGAACTAATATTGGTTCTAAATTGATCAAGTTTACTTCATGAAGTAGAAATATTTCTCTGGTTTCTGTTTGTTTCAACGTGTTTCCACAAATAATGTCTGGATCATTGATATTGATCCTTCAGCACACACACATAGATGAACACAGAGATCAGCAGCATGTTATTGATGTGTGTTTGACATGAACAGGTGTATGAATGTTGATGTGACATTTGGATGATGAACACATCTGATTGGATTATAAAGTGATTTTTATCTTCATCATTTATTCTTTATTCAGATTGAGTGACTGCAGTTTGACAAAGATCAGCTGTGCTTCTCTGGCCTCAGCTCTGAAGTCCAACCCATCCCATCTGAGAGAGCTGGATCTGAGAGACAACAACCTGAAGGATTCCAGATGTGAAGCTGCTGTCTGATCTGGTGGAGAGTCCACACTGTAGACTGGAGACTCTGAGGTCAGTAGAGGGTCGGAGTCGGTCCATGCTGGTTTCAGCAGTATTGTTGTGATGTGTTTCCTCCGTTAAGCTGTGAGAGGAGAAACGGTGGACACACAGAGAGAGAGAACAGTCAGCCAATCAGATCAGCCAGAAGCTTGTTGTGATCATGTGTTAGAGTTGATGTGAAGAAGATGTTGTTGTTGTGTTCATGTCTCCAGGGAAATAAAGCTGGATTACAGCTGACAGCATCACAACATGTATAGAGACAGTGGTCCTCATCCATCAAACTGTCGTACCATCAACTCTGATCAGAAAGTCTTTGTTCTCTCATTGATCAGTTCATCTCTGTCACAGCTCTGAGATCAGTCTGACTGAAGCCTCAGGTCACTGGCTCTTATTTCATAGAACCGTGGTTACATTTAGTAACCCCATGATGTGGTCTGTCCATAGAGCTATTAAAGGAGGGTACGGGATGAGGGTGTGGAGGTTTAGTGTCTTTATTAACTCGTTCCAGTCACTAGGAGCAGCACACTGGAATGAGTGAGGACCAGAGGAGGTGCAGACTTTAGGAACGACCACACTGATGAATTAGCTAGAAGATAAATTGCGGTTCCTGTTGGAGATATTGAGTAGTGAGCGGAGATATGGAGGTTCTGCTAATGATAGTTTATAAATGAACTGTGTGCTGCATCAGTGACTGACAGCTGATGAAGGGAGTCTCTGTAAACACTGATTCATGACTTCTGTTCTCTTCTTCTCTCAAACAGCTGGAAGTATTGATCTCTGTCAGAGTGAGTGATCAGAGAAGGGATGTGTTGAGAGGATCAGCCGTGTCCTGATGATCCACTGAGGTTCACCACCTGGACCTGCATTCTGATTTTGGTTTTTTTTTTATTCATTCATGTATTCTGAACCCAAAGTGCCTCTGCAGAATAGTTCAGTTCATGACAACATAACTGTAGATGAACACATTTAAATAGATCTCTCTGCTCTGCTTTGTGTCGCAGCTCCACCCTGTGGAACGATGGAGTTTTGCTGTTTACTTCCACATATTTCTAAATAAGTTAATAAAGTTACCCTATTAAAACCGAGCCCTCAGGAAGAGCGTCTGCATATGACATGATAACTGACTGATAGGTAAACATGACACAGGTAGATGTGATTACTGTGGACAAGAGGAAAATGGTGGAGCATGTCATGTTGCATTTTGGGAGATATGAGGAAGAAAGAAGGCCTCAAAGAGATTAAAGTACACTTTGATTTATAGATATTTGTAATGGAAAATGACATTGTATGTAATGATGTCTCCTTATGTAACAGTGGAGAGTTCCTGTCTGTGTGCTCTTCGTCTCATGTAGTGGGAAAGTACTGAGTGTTGACTTTTACTGGGACACTGTCTGAGTAAAACAACTCCTTTTCTCACAGTCCCTGTTGTAGATTTCTATATAATCACATTGTAATAATCTCCTGCAGTGCACTCTTCTGCAGACTTTGTGTGACTCTGTATAACCAGTGCCTCTTCTTGCAAGAATAAAATACAACAAAGACATTTCATCTGTTTGAGATCCTTATTTCAACGTTCATTAGGACTCATCTCGGAATATTGACAGAATTTCCATTACATATTCTACAAAAGAACTCACTAAATGAGTGTTATAGAACATTATTTCAGTATCTTAGACAAATTAATATGATTGGAAAAATATGAGGTTGTTTGTTTTCTTTTCTTTGATTTTGATTTTGATTTTGATTTTCTTTATTTTTTTGGGATATAGTAATTATTAGCCAGAATGATCCACACTCCTTCCTTTGGGTTCCTGCACACATAGGGGTGGAAGGAAATGAGAATGCAGATATATTTGGCCAAACAGTCATTAAAACGACACTTAATTGACATACAAATACCGTTAAGTAAAGCAGAGGTTAAAACTACTAGGACTACATGCACAAAACCTGGCAGGAATACTGGACTTTAGTGACACAGGGAGACATCTGTACAGTATTCAGACACATGTAGGAGCTGGTGGAAGAGATGGTCATTACCCGTCTGAGAATAGGACATACAGGATTAAACCAAACACATCCATAGAATAGACAAGCACCCAACTGGACTATGCACGCACTGTAATAAACCGGAAACTGTCAAACATGTTCTTATAGAGTGCAACAAATATGACAAAGAAAGATGGGAATTGATATCAGGAGTAGATGATGGAAATATTACAATCTGCTAGGAAAGACATCTAAGAAAGTACACAATCTTCTAATTAATTACTTAAGGACAACAGGAATAATGGAGAGAATGTAATTAATATCATTATTATTATTGTTATTATTAATAATTATTATTTATTTTATTTATTTATTTATTTATTTATTGTTTCCTGCCAATCTACTGCTCCACACTCCAGTCCAGTAGGTGATGGTAATGCACCAAATAGTTGTTTGCCAACCACCAATAAAGCTCAAAGAAGAAGAAGAAGATAACCAACAGTGAACTCTTCTCTTCTCTGCAGCATGTCTTCAGGAAGACCAGCTTGACTATTTCCTGTCCATTTTGACCAGAAAGTGACTTTTTGTAGTTGGTGCTGCAGCCTTAACCTTTAACCTTTGACCTCTAACCAGCATGGATGAGAACACTTTAAAGCAGCTGGTGAAGCTCACTCAGGATGGACAGGTTGACTCTCTGCAGAGACTGATCAGCAGCTCTGAGGTTCAGTCTGTCAGCAGGAGACACTTCGGTCGGTCTGGGGACACCCTGCTGCACTATGCTGCCAGGAGAGGACACCTGGACATGCTGCAGTATCTCATAAAGCAGGTGTGCATGGATGTGGAGCTGCACAACAACGACTACAAGAGGCCTCTGCACGAAGCTGCTTCCATGAGCCACCAGGCCTGTGTTAGCTACCTGCTGCAAGGAAGGAGCCAACGTGGACAGTCTGAAGAAAGCTGACTGGTGAGGATGATTAATGCATGTTAAACCAGGGAGCAGATGATATAAAAAGAAATGTTGTGTATGCATGCAGCGCCCTCTGTTGGCTTAAATATGCCTTATTTTGCTGTGTGCATCAGCTGAACCTCATCATGCAGCAGGCAACATCACACATCCCCAGAGACTCAGGGGGCTTTGTGAGGATGCTTGAAGACGAGGCTTTCTGTGTTTTCCTGACATTGTTCCATAAGATCATGCCACAGGTGGACATGCTTTTCAACCAGCTGCAGAAGAGGAACATGGACCCCGTCTTCATCAGAGCACTGGTCCAGAGGTTCACAGACAGCATGCTAACCATCAGATAAATAACTCCCCAGATATTTACTATTAGCTGATAGAAGTTGTCGTTAGAAAGATGAGTTGCTCACTTCCAACAGTCTGTAAAAGCCTGAATGTGCCTTGTCATCAAAGTGAATGAACATCATAGAAAAGCACATCACAATAATATCTGTTTAGAAGTTTAAAAAGGAAAGAGACAATCAGAGTTGGATAATAATGCAGGTAAAGTAGTTATTAAACACAATCCACCAGGTCAGCTTCTAGAAGAGGCCTAGTTGTTATTGAAGATGAATTTAATTGTTATGCAGACTATACGCAGGCTAATGCACAGCAGAATAACACTACATTGCATCTGGATCATGAATGTAATATTAAAAAAAGTGAGTTATATAACCATACTGTAAACAACAGTGAGTATATTGCACACAATGAATAGAATTGCACATGGATCCAGTTCTCTTTATACATCCATGATTTAAAACCAATACCAGCCATTTCTCATATTATAGAAGATAAATATTTGCTTGTAACAAACAGAAAGAATGAGATAAACTCTGAATTCAGTCGAGGTTTCACTTCAGTTTCTCAACTGACTACAAACAGATTACGTCTGGATTTAGGTTTAAAGTCAGCTCCTTCATATTTAATATGTTGATGTCAAATAAACAAACAGAACTGATTAACATGCGTACTCTAGATGTTATATTCACTAATCATGTCCGTACAGGAGGATTCCAGTTTCATGTGTGACTCTGCCAGTTTTCACGTTACATGACTGAACACAGACACATAAAGTCGCCCGTGGAGCTTCTTCCCTCAGAAATCCGTGTTGAAGCGGTCGTTCTCACCACCGTTCATGTTCTGTTGTTCCTGCTGGAGCTGCTTTCTGCCAGCAGATGTCACCGTTCCCTCTGTTTTACCACAAAGGAGGTTTATCAGAATGGGATGCAGTGAACACTGAACTGATGCTGTGAATGCTTTCTTCCTGACTGACTTGGTGTTGTAAAGGTTAAGTGTCGTCATGATGTAGTTAAACTGGATTTAAAATGATGGAAACTGGATTTGAAATTAAACTCGGCACACAAGTTTCACAAACGTCCACTTGGACTCAAGTATGACCTGATTAGAGTTTGGTGGTCAAAGGTCAAAGGTCACTGTGTCCTCAGAAACACATTTTTAACCATAACTCAAGAATTCATCTGCTAATTATGACACTTTCACCACAGATGTTAATTATGATAAAATGATGAAGTGATGACATTTTGGACAGACGTGGATGTAAACTGTAACTTGACTGGTTGGGGGGGGGCAGACAACCGTGAGGCGGGAATTCTAGTTTCTTTCTTTTTGAAGACAAAAACAAGTTTATTTATTCCATCAATGTTTAAGTATTTTGGAGTTAACTCATTTTAAAATAAGTTCTCTAACTTTGTGATATCAACAAAGAAACGTAGCTAACGTTAGTGTTAACGGACACTTTCACTTTTTAAAACTTCAACATGTTTCTGTGGTTTTCTGTCCACATTTTAAGATGAACTAATATCTGTTACTGCTCTGGACAGTGAACTCATCATCGTAGTAAAGATGAGACTGCAGCTATTCTGTCATATTAGTATTCAACAGAACCTCTTTAACATCTCACACAGTAAATGGAAAGTTGACAGTGTTCCTCAGCAGGGAGAGAAAAAACTGCATGTAGAATTGTAGACATGAGTGATGACATCAAATGCCAACCTTCTGGAAGGAATAAAGGCAAGCCCATACTTTGCCATACAGCTGGACGAGTCGACTGACGTTAGCAATGCCGCTTTATTGTTCGTTTTTGTAAGATACTGCAAGGACAGTAATCTTCACGAGGATCTATTGTTTTGCAAAGAGCTTCCAACAAGAACAACGGCAGATCATGTAAGGCGCTGCCTTGATGATTACTTCACCGAAAAAGGTCTTGATTGGAAATACTGTACAGGTGTTTGCACAGACGGCCGCTGCATCAATGACGGGAAGACATCGTGGTGTTGTCAAACAGATCCAGGAGAGGACGCACTGTTCTTACATCGGGAAAGTCTAGCTACAAAGCAGATGTCACCAGAACTGCATGAAGTCATGAACGTGGCTGTGAAAACTGTTAACTATATTAAGAAAAATGCACTCAACTCAAGGTGTTTTGCTGCTTTGTGTGAAAGACTTGATGCAGATCATTTGCAGATCTGTTGTACCACAGTGAAGTAAGGTGGCTTTCAAGGGGACATGTGCTTAATCGCCTTTTTGAACTGAGAGAAGAAGTGCACACATTTGTGGAAGAGCAGCACTCCCCTCTTGCTGAGCATTACACTGATGGGAACTTTTGTGCAAAACTGGCCTACTTATCAGATCTATCTGACCAGTTAAATCAGCTCAATATATCAATGCAAGGCAGAAACAGCACAGACCAAATTGAGGGCTTCAAGAAAAAACGTATTCTGTGGAACAGAAGAGTCAAGGAGGGACGATTTGACGTGTTTTCACTCCTCAGTGAAACTTTGGAAGCCACTCCTCATGTCAACATATCCAGTGTTATAACCCAGCATTTGACTCAGTTGTCAGGAAAGTTTACAGACTACTTCCCAGAAGATGCACGAGATGGAAACCTTTGGATTTTGGACCCTTTCTCTGTGGATCCTGCTTCAGAAGACATAGCTCTCTCCACTGTGTTGGGAAATGAACTGATGGAACTATCAGCAGACAGCAGCCTGAAGCTTCAGCTCACACAAGTAGACCTTGCTTCATTCTGGATACTGGCTGCCAGTCAATATCCCTCTCTGTCAAAACGGGCAATCACATTTCTGTTGCCTTTCACCACCACCTATTTATGTGAGTCAGGGTTTTCCATTGTGACTGTCACCAAATCAAAGGCAAGGAACAAACTGAAAGCAACTTTGAATGCTACTCTGCGTGTCAGCCTCTCACCCATCCCACCACCACTTCATCTCATCATTTCCCAGAGGCAAGCCCAAGTGTCTCACTGAGGGTGAGCAGAATATGTATTTTGGTCATTACAGCTGACAGTGGCATAACACATATCTACAGCCCACTTTATTATCTGTTGTATAAACATGTTAGGTTTTTTACTCATTTATTTGGGAAGGTGGTCCTCGGAAATGTTTTGACAATCACAAGTGGGCCTTCAGTTGCAAAAGGTTGAGAACCCCTGTTATAGTAGACGTTACAATCCCAGTAGCTCCAGTTTGTGCCTCTCATGTCTGACCTTTAAACTCCAGTCACAGAGCTAAGCAGACTATTCTCTGATAAAGTCCTTCATCAGCAACACTTAGAGCTGTTTTAAAGACTCCACAAAGACTCTTCTGAACATCTGCTGCTAAATAAAAACACATTTTAATCACTTTACCAAGTTGTGATTGTATTTCTAAATCCAGCACGTCCTTGCTCTTTTTCTGTAAAACACAGTGAAACGTTCAACCTTTAGTATGATATCAGAAGAAACATCAAGATAAAGAAATGTAACTCATATGATGATATAATACATTTTAAAATTGTGCTTCACATTGTACTAATTGAGCAATAAGATGTGTCATCTCTGGCTACCATCTGTGTTTGGATTATGAAAAAGAGTTGCACAGTTGCAACGCAGGAAAACGGCTGAAATGATTTTTTTATTGTGCAAACAGACAGAATAATTTTTCATCCTGATATTCAGAAGAATTTTATTTGTATAAATCTGTAAAAGAAAACAAAACATTTTATATTATTTATACTAAATAGATTTATGAACATGATGTAAAGATGAAGCTGAGATCTCTCCATTCCTACACCACCATGTTCTTGTTTGGTTGCTTCGGCTGTGTTACTAGATCAGGTTTTACACCCTTCATTCACCACACAACCACTCATCCATCTGCTGACACACTGATCACACTGATTCATTCATTCATGCATTGATTGGTTATTGTATGTTAATAATAAACTTGTACACCTCTCTTGTCATGGCTCATGAGCCGGGTCATGACACTCATAAACACATCACATTAAAAAGCACACACACACACACACACACACACACACACACACACACACACACACACACACACACACACACACAGATGAACTCAGCTGATTTCCAGTAAATGGAGAGAGGAGGAGCTGCACTGACGGTGTGACGCAGGCTCATGAGAACAGAGGAAGGAAACCATGAAAGTAAAAGTGTTCAGTTCAGTTCAGCTCCAGACTCCATTTTGAGATAACGGAGCAGAAGACTGAAGACTGAAGACAGAAGACTGAAGCAGGGTGAGTGTTAATCCAACATTGTATTACTTCCCTCTCAAAGTGTCTGAGTCAGTTTCCTCCCTGTGGACTGTAGAGGAGAGAAATGTTAGAATGAACTCAACAGTTTGATTCTTCTGTGAACACAAAGTCATGACTGGCTGAATAATCCTCATTAAAGCTGCTGTAAGCCAAGAAAACAAGCAGAGAGTTAAAGAGAAGTGACCAGGTGGAGCGCTGGCTGGTTTCATTATACTGTATACTGTGTGTGTTACTTCCTGTTCTCTCAGCCTGTGACTCTAGAACAAACTTGTTTCCGTTACATGCTACTTACTTTTTTTTTTTATCAGAAAACACGTTTTATTTGTGATATTTACTGGAAATAACATACGATATAGCCAAGAGCAAGAAGGTTGTTATCTAGAGATCTTCTCCAGCCAACTGCCATCTTATTATGGTTTCTGTAGTGAAATGAGGAGATTCTGGAGGCTACAGATAACTCCTTAGTAGTGAAATGAGGAGATTCTGGAGGCTACAGATAACTCCTCAGGCACGCCCTGCGTCTTGCCAGTGCCAGGGTCAAAATGAGCACACACACGGGTGCCGAGATAAACAGACAGTTAAACAACACATTAATCTAACAGTCTGACGGATTTCTTCATAACTATAATTTAAGTTAATAAAGACTAAATGTGGATGTTTCTCACCAGTTGTTGTCCCTGCTCAGCCTGCTGTATAACATTAGTCCATTGTTTTATTCCACGATACTGAACAGAATAATCCCAACAGGTAGAAGAAGTAAGATGTGAGAGGAGCACAGGATGCTTTTTACTCTCTTGGTCCTAATTGTGCTTTAATGCACCAGGTCTGTAGGTCTACTTTCTCTCATTTTTTTCAATTGAGCTAGATTAAAAATAAATAAACAAAAAAAAAACAAACACTCAAATGGAGCGGATCAAAACGAGGCTTCTTACTGAAATATTGTAGTGACGGTTCATATGTCCCAGAGTTCCCATAGTTGTATCTTTGTGCTGTGTGTTTCCTGTTTTATTTGAACCATTAGTGAGGTGGCTGTTATATTTTTTGTTTCACTAGTGAACTCTATTACATATAACTGTGAGCGTCAATGCTTGTGCTGAAAGTGTCAGTAATAAAGTTAATATTTTCATTTACATCCAGGACAACTGACCTGGTTTTCCTCGGCTCATTTTATCTAAACTAATCAGCCGTTCCTCTCAATATGAGTGGCAGGAAAAAATAGGAACCTTGTATCCGATAGAAGTTCAGACAAAACGTCGTGTGTGTGTGTGTGTGTGTGTGTGTTCCAAACCAGACCCCTTAAGTCATCACACTGTAAAAATTCCTAACCTGGGAAAAAAGCAGTTAACTTTTCCAGGACTACAATGTACTCGCAAGAGAAAAGATCTGTAACTTTTTCATTGATTTGCAATAAAGTTAAATGGGGGGATTTTCTAGTAAAGAAATGTTTGAAATGAGGTAAATCACTTCACTAAAGTCCTACTATCGTATATAAAAAAAAACAACAAATAAATAAAAATTCCACTAAAGAAAAGAAAAAACTGTGTAATGCATCATGCATTTACAGATTTTCCACCTCTTATTATTAAAGTTAAATGAACACGTTTTTTTTAAAGATAGATATTTTTTTCAGTGTAGCATCAGGACAAAAAGTTCTCTTATACAACAAATACAACAGGGTCGCATAAATAACACAAAACAAATGTATGAAACATATTTAATAATAGGCCTATACAATAGATTTATACATGCATTATCTTAGCGAGCATGCACTGTAGAAGACAGAGATAAATGAAGGAGGTGTGTCCCTGTGTAGGTTAAGTTATCAGTCATGCAGCACAAATTAAAGCTCATTTATAAGGTCAGAAATGTAGTTTACTTACCAGAGAAAGAAGCTGGTGATGCTGGTCAGTCTCATTCCTGGTGCTAATGGTGAAACCTCTGAGGACTGAGACTCACCCTCACCAACAATCCCACTTTTCTCCTCTCCCACCTTTTTCTTTTTTCTTCTTCCCTCCAGATGTGACTCATCTTGTTCACCAGCTCTGATTCCTTTGCTGTCATTTAGCCAGAAACTGGATTAGCTCTTCTTTCCCCATTTCACAGAATCACAGCAGTGACACTCACAAATTAATTTCTGCTGTGAAAACATTATATCTTTTATTGTTTATTTCTTTTAGTATCTGCTGCAGGCACAAGTGAGGAAAAAAACTACAGTCCTAATACTATTACTATTTTACCAGTGCTATACCGGATATTTAAAGTGGTATTTATTACTCTAATACTGGCAAATTACTTCTTAGTTCATATACTGGAAGAAATAACATATTTAAAACAGTTTGGGGGGGGGGGGGGTTTAGAGAGCCAAATGGCACTTCGTCAGAAAAACTACATTTCCCATAATGCCCCTGGTGTCGCTCTGCTGGAAAGGGCAACTAAAGTTTATTCCTGCCTCAACAGTTTGTGTCATCACATTTGTTAGGCCTGTGGATATTACTAGATTATTGATCCATACACTATTTACTGGTCATATGTCAACGACAAAACAAACATTAAAGGGACTGTTTGTAAGAATCAGAAATGTCTTGTTAGAAGGAGGAGTTAAAGGAGCGAGGGCCGGGAGGAGGAGGAGGAGGAGTTAAAGGAGCGAGGGCCGGGAGGAGTTAAAGGAGGAGGAGTTAAAGGAGCGAGGGCCGGGAGGAGGAGTTAAAAGAGGAGGAGTTAAAGGATCGAGGGCCGGGAAGAGGAGTTAAAAGAGCGAGGGCCTGGAGGAGGAGGAGGAGGAGGAGGAGTTAAAGGAGGAGGAGTTAAAGGATTGAGGGCCGGGAGGAGGAGGAGGAGTTAAAGGAGCGAGGGCCAGGAGGAGGAGTTAAAAGAGGAGGAGTTAAAGGATCGAGGGCCCGGAGGAGGAGTTAAAAGAGCGAGGGCCGGGAAGAGGAGTTAAAAGAGCGAGGGCCTGGAGGAGGAGGAGGAGGAGGAGGAGGAGTTAAAGGAGCGAGGGCCGGGAGGAGTTAAAGGAGGAGGAATTAAAGGAGCGAGGGCCGGGAGGAGGAGTTAAAGGAGCGAGGGCCGGGAGGAGTTAAAGGAGGAGGAGTTAAAGGAGCGAGGGCCGGGAGGAGGAGGAGGAGGAGGAGTTAAAGGAGGGAGGGCCGGGAGGAGGAGGAGTTAAAGGAGCGAGGGCTGGGAGGAGGAGGAGTTAAAGGATCGAGGGCCGGGAGGAGGAGGAGGAGTTAAAGGAGGAGGAGTTAAAGGAGCAAGGGCCGGGAGGAGGAGGAGTTAAAGGAGGGGGAGTTAAAGGAGCGAGGGCCGGGAGGAGGGGGAGTTAAAGGAGGGGGAGTTAAAGGAGCGAGGGCCTGGAGGAGGAGTTAAAGGAGGAGGAGTTAAAGGAGCAAGGGCCGGGAGGAGGAGGAGTTAAAGGAGTGAGGGTCAGGAGGAAGAGGAGTTAAAGGAGGAGGAGTTAAAGGAGCGAGGGCCCGGAGGAGGAGTTAAAGGAGGAGGAGTTAAAGGATCGAAGGCCAGGAGGAGGAGGAGTTAAAGGAGCGAGGGCCGGGTGGAGGAGGAGGAGTTAAAGGATCGAAGGCTGGGAGGAGGAGGAGTTAAAGGAGGAGGAGTTAAAGGAGCGAGGGCCGGGAGGAGGAGGAGGAGGAGTTAAAGGATCGAAGGCTGAGAGGAGGAGGAGTTAAAGGAGGAGGAGTTAAAGGAGCAAGGGCCAGGAGGAGGAGTTAAAGGAGGAGGAGTTAAAGGAGCGAGGGCCGGGAGGAGGAGGAGGAGGAGTTAAAGGATCGAAGGCTGAGAGGAGGAGGAGTTAAAGGAGGAGGAGTTAAAGGAGGAGGAGTTAAAGGAGCGAGGGCTGAGAGGAGGAGGAGTTAAAGGAGGAGGAGTTAAAGGAGCAAGGGCCAGGAGGAGGAGTTAAAGGAGGAGGAGTTAAAGGAGCGAGGGCCGGGAGGAGGAGGAGGAGGAGTTAAAGGATCGAAGGCTGAGAGGAGGAGGAGTTAAAGGAGGAGGAGTTAAAGGAGGAGGAGCTAAAGGAGCGAGGGCCAGGAGGAGGAGTTCATATTTAATATAATGTTTGATGTAAAATAAACAAACAGAACTGATTAACATGCGTACTTCAGCTTTCAGATGATGTTCACCACTTCTATGTGACATCTACTGCTGACCTGCTATCTCCCCCTAAAGACCCCCTGGACACCCCTAAAGACCCCCTGGACCCCCTAAAGACCCCCTGGACCCCCTAAAGAAGACTAAAACGGGTCTATTGTGGGTCTCAGAGGGTTAATTCAGCCTGTTCAAGCCAAGAGAGATTCTTATGAACACATCATGTTAAATGGCTGTGAACACACACACACACACACACACACACACACACACACACACACACACACACACACAGATGAACTCAGTTGATTTCCTGTAAATGGAGAGAGGAGGAGCTGCACTGACGGTGTGACGCAGGCTCATGAGAACAGAGGAAGAAACCATGAAAGTGAAAGTGTTCAGTTCAGTTCAGCTCCAGACTCCATTTTGAGATAACGGAGCAGAAGACTGAAGACTGAAGACTGAAGACAGAAGCAGGGTGAGTGTTAATCCAACATTGTATTACTTCACTCTCAAAGTGTCTGAGTCAGTTTCCTCCCTGTGGACTGTAGAGGAGAGAAATGTTAGAATGAACTCAACAGTTTGATTCTTCTGTGAACACAAAGTCATGACTGGCTGAATAATCCTCATTAAACCTGCTGTAAGCCAAGAAAACAAGCAGAGAGGTAAAGAGAGAGTGTGTGTGTGTGTGTGTGTGTGTGTGTGTGTGTGTGTGTGTGTGTGTGTGTGTGTGCGTGTGTGCGCATGTGGTAGAGAGAGAGGGTGTGTGTTACTTCCTGTTCTCTTGTTCTAACTTGTTTCTGTTAAATGCTCACAGTCAGTGTTTCTGTTTGACCTCTCAGACTGACTTCAGATCAGAAGATGGAGGTTGATGAGGACAGAGCAGAGTCTCTAGTCTCCGGCTGTCTGTCTATGAAGAGTGATCAGTCTAAAGGTGCTATTGTGAACTTCAGTAATAAACCTGGACCCTCAGAGTCAAGTAAGAGAGCTGCTACTAACTCATTTATAGGACTCATTTTCTCTTTCCTCTACCAATTTTCTGTTGATTTAGTGTTTCTATTTTTAAAATTTCTACTAAAATGTATTCGTTAACTGAAGTTTAACAAACTTTTAGTGACAGAAAGAATTAATTTGTTCTTCCTCTTGGAATGGAAATTCTGTCAATATTCCGAGATGAGTCCTAATGAACGTTGAAATAAGGATCTCAAACAGATGAAATGTCTTTGTTGTATTTTATTCTTGCAAGAAGAGGCACTGGTTATACAGAGTCACACAAAGTCTGCAGAAGAGTGCACTGCAGGAGATTATTACAATGTGATTATATAGAAATCTACAACAGGGACTGTGAGAAAAGGAGTTGTTTTACTCAGACAGTGTCCCAGTAAAAGTCAACACTCAGTACTTTCCCACTACATGAGACGAAGAGCACACAGACAGGAACTCTCCACTGTTGCATAAAGAGACATCATTACATACAATGTCATTTTCCATTACACTCTTTGTATCTGTGACAGCTGTCAGTCACCCAGAACAGCTGTAATCTAAGAGGACTAATACAAACTTTAAAGCACATTATTGACAGTAGCAGTAGTTTGTGTGTTTAGAGCTACTGAAATGTCTTTGTCATCAGAGAGTTTATCAAGGATTCATGTGATGTGAATAAAATCATCTTGGTGTTTGCAGAGTTCAGTCCAGACCGAGAGCAGAGTCTCCAGTACCCAGCTGTCTGTCTATGAGGAGTGACCGGTCCATGGGGACTCCTCTATTCTTCAGTAATGAACCTGGACCCTCGGAGTCAAAGTAAGAGACTGTTTCTACTGTGCACTGACCTGATGGATGATTATGCATTGAGGATGAAGACTAAATGTTCTGCTAACAGATTTATATTCCTGATGCAGAACTATTAGTGCAGATACTGTTTCAACCTCAGATGGATCTTAGTCTGGGTTTTATAGCCACAAACTACTGATTGTATTTCTGTAACAAAACACCTGAGAACCTCCATTTCACAATTTATCATCAATTTAAATCATGTTTTCATTGAATGTAATGTTTCATTCACAACTGTGAAATGGTCTAAAGATCTGCAACTATTCAAAATCTAGAAGAATGAGCTTCAAATGTGTCATTCAGTTTCTCCCATTGGTCCTCTAAATCTGTAGTTGGTTTGACTCCTCCTAGAATCAGCTGTTAGGACCTACTGGGTGTCATCTTGAATCAGTGCACATCAGAACTGTGCAACATGTGGTGAAAAAGCATCTGTATAAAATATTTGCTCACCTTGATCATATGTGTTGATGGTTTGAGTTTGTTCTTTCACTACATGTGTAAAATATGGTGAAGGAAACATCTGCTCAAAGGTCCACTTACTAATGATCCAGAGCTTTCAGTTGAAAGCTTTGGACTATTTGTAAGTGGACCTTTGAGTTTAGATTCTCTGCACCACATCTTGTTTCTGAAGGTCAAGAACAAACATCTCTGGTGTAAAACTATCTGCTGACATGAAATGGTCAAATGTAGATTTGTACCACTTCTGTTTTTAGAATATTTGAATTCATGTCTTCATTTGATAGTTGTCAGTAGAAAGTGACAGAAAACATGTTGACATTAAAAATGAACATCAAGAACACCAGAGTTACATGCTGTGTGTCTCAGACTGCTGGTCTACCTCAATATTTAGACCACTTCTAACCTCAGTTCAAACCTAACTAACTCAAACTAAGCTGCCCAAAGTGACTGTGAATCAGTAAAGGACGTAATCAGCTCTCTTTAATGGAGGACTTTTACTGTGAAGTAGCTGCAGAAAATGTTGAGCTTGTATTAAAGGGCAACAACGGACATTTTTAAATCATTGATATAATTCTGGAGGCTAAATAACATGATGGAAAAAATACCGCAACTTGCTCATGTACGCTCATATTGAGAGGGCGCGCCAAGAAACCACGAGGGTGGCAGCGTCATGACGGTAAACAGTGACTGCCTGTCGGTGGTGATATGAACGGAGAATAGAACCTCAACATTTACAATATAAATAAACATGCTGTCACTTCTTTAATTTATTTTCTGTGATAACAATAAACACTTATAAAACAGGGAGACTGTGTCAGACCTCTCTGACTTCTTTAGTCTTCCAGTAGTTATAGTTTATGCAGGTGTTGTCCACTGGAACGGAGAGATTAGATTTTTGCACGTATAAATCTACCGGGTCGGGATCCAATGAGCGCTCGCATATGAGTCTGTCCTCCTCTACCTGCCTACCTTCACTCACACACCGTGCGCGTTCCTGCTGTCTCGCTCCACCTCTCACGTGCATGCTGCTCACTCCACACTGCAGAAGAGTTAGTTTAGCTCTGAGAATATCTAGTGAATGTTCAGTGGACGTTTGTGCAGAAATAACTGCTGCAGCTCCTCCAGACCAACAGAGGTTTCCCGTGTCTTGTGAAGTGACGGGGCTCCGCAGAGAGAAACGTTATCGTCTCCGAACAAAACTCCGGCGTCTCCCCCGTTCCTTCCGGCCGCGGTCGTGAGGCTGAGGCAGGAAAAGCCAACACTAGGATCAGCATTGATTCATGGAGAGACCTTGGTCTGGTCAGCTAACATTACTGCCAAGCAGCTGAAATATAGAGTGATATTGTGCTTTTAGCTGACGTGTGTCTCCTCACTGTGTTGAGTGATGCTCCTTCATGTCTATGTAGAGCGAGGACAAGCGCCAGCAACAGGACGCTGACTTTAGTTGACTTAACGGCCACAGGTGAAGCTGTTAACAAGACATTCTGAAAGTAACAAATAGTCCCTTTAACACATAAAATAGATTCAGAAAGTAACAGCATGTTTATTTATATTGTTAATGTTGAGATACTATACTCCATTCATATCACCACTGACAGAAAGTTACTGTTTACCGTGATGACGCTGCCACCTCGTGGTTTCCCGGAGCGTCCTCTCAATATGTGCGTACATGAGCAAGTTGCAGTTCTTTTATATAGTTTATATAGTTATATAGTTTATATAGTTATTTTGCCTCCAAAATAATATCAATGTTTTATAAATGTCCATTGTTCCTCTTTAATAAAGAAACTTCAGCCAGATCACTAAATGTTTAATCAGACAGTCAGACAGGAAAAGCAGCTAATTCTTGTTTATTAAAGCAGGAGAGTTGAAATAAAGGAACATCTTCATCACAGACTGAATGCTGAATTCACTACCAACACTTTAACTCTTCTCTGTGACCATCTGAGCTTCAGTGTCGGACAAGTCTGGATATTCTTCACCAACAATCAACAAATGATTTTAGTAATAAAGTAATGTCTCCACAGAGAGAAGAAGAGGAGTCATGCTTCTGTGGAGGAGCCGATGTCCAGATCCAGAACAAGACCTGGACCTCAGACAGCCAGTCAGACCAGAACAAGACCTGGACCTCAGACAGCCAGTCAGACCAGCACTGTACAAAGTAAGACTGTAGATGTGACTGCTGATGTCTTCATGTCTGTAAACTTGTTGTTTTAATATCCTGACTATTGTTGTGACAACTGTTTCAGATCTTCTCCATCATACATATCTGCTCTGCATCACTTGTACTTTGTTCTCCTTTGAGAGAAAATCTGAACCCAGAAGAAATAATGTTATATTTGTATGTTTTGTTTTTATGATAGCACTCCGTCTTTGCATCAACCAATCAGAATGATGTTTGTTCTCCATCTGCATAGATGAAGATGGAGAACTATTAATCTCTGTAAAGCAACAACATCACTGTTCTATCCCAGACAGACAGACACACTGATGAAAGGGGAGTTATCTTCTTGTCATTGTCGTATAACAATACATGCTCATGGGGGATCTCTTGTTGGGTCTCTAAATGATAGAGTACGGTCTAAACCTGCTCTATATGAAAAGCATCTTAAGATAACTTCTGTTATGATTTGATGCTATATAAACATAAATTGAACTGAACTGAACTGAACAGGAGCCACAGACTTTGAACAACATTATCTTTCCTGCTACAGTCTCCTTCTCTGACTTACAAACACACATCTGGTCCTGCAGAGCGACACGTTGAAACACTATTACAAATAAATATAAAAATCACGTTGACGTTAGTTTAGACTTCAAGAAGGGATGATGACTTTATAACCTTTACTTCTTTATATGTTCTTATATTGATTATTTTCATATTGGCATTAGAAATAATGAGTTTCTTTGTTTTGTGTTAAACTTTGTTTCTCTCTTTCAGCAGATAGAGGTCTGCAGGAGGTTGTAGATGAACATAAGATCAGTCTGAATAGAGGTCTGCAGGAGGTTGTAGATGAACATAAGATCAGTCTGAATAGAGGTCTGCAGGAGGTTGTAGATGAACATAAGATCAGTCTGAAGAAGAGATGTGAACGTGTGACTGAAGGAACTGAAGGAAGTGATGAAACAGGAAGTGGAACCCTCCTCAACAGGATCTACACTGAGCTCTACATCACAGAGGGACAGAGTGAAGAGGTTAATACCCAACATGAGGTGAGGCAGCTTGAGACAGCTTCCAAGAAGGAGACCCTCCATGACGCTCCAATCAAGTGCCAGGACATCTTTAAAGCCTTACCTGACCAACAGGGACACATCAGAGTCGTTCTGACGAACGGCGTCGCTGGCGTTGGAAAAACCTTCTCAGTGCAGAAGTTCACTCTGGACTGGGCAGAGGGCTTGGAAAACCAAGATGTCAGTCTGGTGGTTCCGCTTTCGTTCAGGGAGCTGAACTTGATCAGAGATGAGCAGTACAGTCTTCTCATGCTGCTCCATGTTTTCCATCCAACATTACAGAAGGTCACAGCAGAGAAGCTCGCTGTCTGTAAAGTTCTGTTCATCTTTGACGGCCTGGATGAAAGCAGACTTTCACTGGATTTCAAGAACAACGAGGTTGTGTCTGATGTCACCCAGAAGTCATCAGTCAACGTGCTGTTAACAAACCTCATCCAGGGGAATCTGCTTCCCTCAGCTCTCGTCTGGATAACTTCCCGACCTGCAGCAGCCAATCAGATCCCTCCTGCATGTGTTGACAGGGTAACAGAAGTACGAGGCTTCACTGACGCCCAGAAGGAGGAGTACTTCAGGAGGAGAGTCAGTGATGAAGAGCTGTCCAGCAGAATCATCTCACACATCAAGACATCCAGGAGCCTCCACATCATGTGTCTAATCCCAGTCTTCTGCTGGATCACTGCTACAGTTCTGGACCACATGTTGACTACAGACCAGAGAGGAGAGCTGCCCAAGACCCTGACTGACATGTACTCACACTTCCTGTTGATTCAGACAAAGAGGAAGAAGCAGAAGTATGGTGAGGGACATGAGACGAGTCCACAGGAGCTGACAGAGGCTGACAGGGAAGTTCTTCTGAAGCTGGGGAGGCTGGCGTTTGAACATCTGGAGAAAGGAAACATCATGTTCTACCAAGAAGACCTGGAGCGGTGTGGTCTGGATGTCACAGAGGCCTCGGTGTACTCAGGAGTTTGTACAGAGATCTTCAAAAGAGAGAGTGTGATCTCCCAGAAAACCGTCTACTGCTTTGTTCACCTGAGCATTCAGGAGTTTCTGGCTGCAGTCTACATGGTCCACTGTTACACAAACAGGAACACAAAGGTACTGAAGGCCTTCCTGGGAGAAGACTATGTTCATTCAACCCTGGATGACTTCCTGAAGAGAGCCATGGAGAAATCCCTTGAAAGTAAAAATGGCCACCTGGACCTGTTTGTTCGCTTCCTTCATGGCCTCTCTCTGGAGTCCAACCAGAAGCTCTTAGGAGGTCTGCTGGGTCAGACAAAGACCCCTTCAGGAAGCATCCATAGAATGTTCAACAACCTGAAGCTCTCAGGAGGTCTGCTGGGTCGGACAGACAACAGTCCAGAAATCATCCAGAGAATCATCAACAACCTGAAGGAGATGAACAGAGATAATACCTCTCCTGACAGAAACATCAACATCTTCCACTGTCTGACGGAGATGAACGACCACTCGGTACATCAGGAGATCCAAGAGTTCCTGAAGTCAGAGAACAGATCAGAGAAGGAACTCTCTGTGATCCACTGCTCAGCTCTGGCCTACATGCTGCAGATGTCAGAGGAGGTTCTGGATGAGTTGGACCTGAAGAAGTACAACACAACACCAGAGGGACGACAGAGACTGATTCCAGCTGTGAGGAACTGCAGAAAAGCTGTGTAAGTCCAGATGTGATTAACTTTATAGATCAGTGTAGATTAGTAGTTTAGTTCTTAAAATATACACACTATAAATTATTCTTAAAATATAATATTCTTATAAGTGTTCCACGTGTTTATTACATAAATATGTCAGTTGTATTTTGTCACAGATGTTCTTGAGCTGTTTCAAATGTTGAGTTCAAATGTTTCAGTAGGTTGTGTTTCTAGCTGTCAAGTTAATGAACACTTATTCTATTTATTTCTAATAACTTTTACATTTTACAGTTTTTTCTTATTTATGTATCTGGGTGATGGAGACGACATGTGAACCTGGTAAAACAAATAAAATAACAAAAGATCATCTGTCTGGTGGAGCGCTGGGTCTAACCGGTGTAACGGCAGCAACAGAACGTTTGCTGATCCGGCGGGGAGTCGGGGCGGTCCTGGGATCAGAGTCCTGGTGCTGGGGTTTGTACTGGCTGAATTTGAGCTAACTGCTAACTGGGGGTACGTCTCCTGGAGCTGCCGCTCACTCTACTCCCGGCGAAGCAGCCTCCCGGCGGCGAGGAGGACGAGGCGGGGGTGCGAGTCGATTTCTCGTTTCTGCTTCTTCTGATTTAATCCAGACGGTGCAGTGTCCGTTCAGAGCATGTCTGTTCAGAACGGGCCGAATGCTTGCAGCTTTCTCCAGAACCGCTCGTACAAACAACTTCACACTCGACATTGTGCTTCGTTGGGTCCCGAGCAACACACCTGCCATCCAAAACAAAAACCTAGAAAACGATAATATATTCAGATTAAGTTCTGAGAAGTTGATGAAAGAAAAGCTGCTAAAATCAGGAAGACACCACAGTAACTGTAGAAAGTAAAATAACACTTTAACACGTTACAGAGACACACGGTAAAATAACACTTTAACACGTTACAGAGACACACGGTAAAATAATACTTTAACACGTTACAGAGACACACGGTAAAATAATACTTTAACACGTTACAGAGACACACGGTAAAATAATACTTTAACACGTTACAGAGACACACGGTAAAATAACACTTTAACACGTTACAGAGACACACGGTAAAATAACACTTTAACATGTTACAGAGACACACGGTAAAATAACACTTTAACACAAGCTCTTTGGTGGATTATGTGTTTTTCAGGAGATGCTTGGACAGATTCAGAAAAGATGGAAATACACAGCTTCCACCAATAACAGCGGTCTGATGAATATATAACATTAGAATGGTAGAATTCAGACTTTTAAGAGATCTTAAACACACCAAAGATCAATGTTGTGTTTTAATGCTGAAACACTGATAACATCTTTCTGATGACATTATGTTGAAAATAATGCAACCTTATTGGTTCATTAATTGTGTTTGTGAGCTGAATACGTTTGATGCTCAGAAAAGAGTGTTAATGACAAAACGCCATGCAGTCATCAAAATATCTAATTATATGAATGTTTGATTATGAACAGGTCTAATATTATTACACGATTTGTTTAATTTCTCTACCGTTTGGCAGCAGTCACTGAATTTTCCCATTTATGGACGTGAACCTGACAGCAGCAGGTAGTTAGCAAAGAGAGGTCAACTTTATCAGCTGTATTATTATTACTTATTCACTGAGTTTTAAAAATGCTTTTCTAATCAAGAAGGCCTCATGCTAACTTTGTGGAGACAGACCTGGGATCAGATCACACTGACAGACTGGACATTAGGGAAGCCTCAATGTAACTACATGTTCTCTCTCTTCATCTGCAAGATTAAAGAAAAACAAAGATTAAAAGTCTGCAGGTTTGAGAGAGAGTGATGAGAATTATTGTTTCATGTCAGACAGTGAGATAAGATTAGCTGAACCACTGATGTGAGGAGCAAATGTTAATCAAAGAAGTATATATCAAACTGTTTAGTCATCAAATGCATGAAGTAAATATAAACTGTCCTCTTTCATAATAACATATTTTGTCATTTTTGTGTCATGACAGACTTTCTGACTGTGAACTCTCAGATACTCACTATGAAGTTGTGGCCTCAGCTCTGAAGTCCAACCCCTCCCATCTCAGAGAGCTGGACCTGAGTCTAAACAAGGACCTGTATGATTCAGGAGTGAAGCTGCTTTCTTCTGGACTGGAGAGTCCAAACTGTAGACTGGAGACTCTGAGGTCAGTTCACTGACTGTAGTTTATGTAGTTTGTACACAAACTCTCTACGCACACAGCAGAGGCTTCAGTTGGTTGCAATCTCCTTACATCACCGCTAGATACCGTCAGATCCTACACACTGGACCTTTAACACAGACCTTATTTCAGGCATCTAACTAAAAATCCATTGACCTCCAGACAAGGGAACAGGAAGTGCTAAAATGCTAACTCATCTCTGGGTTTTAGGACTCATTCCTGTAGCTCTCTATTTGAACATGTCTAAAGGTGCAGCACTCTTCAACAAACACGTATTGCACCAACTTAAAGGCACATAAGTGATGATTATGAACGACACCATCTAACCAGAGGTTTCTATGGTTCTAAGTTATTCCCACGTTCTTGTTGACAGCAGATCTAACTGTGCTCTGTTTTCATGTCAGCATTGTCTAATTATTTGAAGCCACAGACATTTAGATTGCATCAAAAACCCAAATAAATATTCTGCATCAGAAACATCTTTGCAGGTTCATATTTTTCTCAAGTCTATCTGAATACAATACTCACATGTTCATATGTACATTCAAAGAGTTATTGATGTCTGTCATCATTCCTTCTGTCTGTGAAGCAATCCCCGTTTAACCTGAGTGTTACGAGATGAGGACTAAATCCACCGTCTTGTTCTGTGTAAAATGACCTGTAGAGTTGATCTTAAACTAATCGGAGGCTTCAGCAGTCTGAGTTAGACGTATTAGGGCTGGGTGACTTGGACAAAATCAAATATCACAATATGTTTGACCAAATACTTCGATATCGATATTGCGACGATATTGTAGGATTGACCATTGGTGCTTTCACAAATTATTTACACCATGAGATTTTTGATAAATAATCATCAGTAATGTGGATCTCATGACGAAGTGTAAATGACAAATAATAGAACAGCTAGAACAGTCTGGTAAGTTCAGATAATTACATCCCTTTATTGAAATGTAGCCTTTAAAACCAGGAAAAGACGACACTGATGCCATATCACGATAAAACAATATCCAAAATCTAAGATGATATCTCGTCTCATATCACGATATCGATATAATATGGATATATTGCCCAGCCTTAGTATGTATCCAGTCAGTATGTTGTGTTTGACAGTTTCCTTGTTGAGCTGCAGGAGGATTAGTAACTCAAAGAGGGAATTTGGTACTAAACAGTCTGTAACTTTGGTAAACACTAGCGGTGGGAAAAAAATCAATTCACCTTTGTGTCGCAATTTTTTCATTACGATTTAGAAATAGATTTTTTAATGCCAGAATCGATATATTTGCTCCATTTGAGTCTATGTGGAGGTAGAAGGAAGTTACCGCTTTTTTTGTTGTAGTCTGAGTAACGTGACTTCATATCTGTTCCAACCAAAACAAACCGCAGCGAGCCGAAACGAGAAAGTATAAAACGTTGGAGGGTCGTCATGGATACGACCTGCACCCTCACATGTTAAATCCAGCGTGGTAAACACTACACATCCAGTAAAGGATGGAAACACTTTGGGTTTCACACATTGACAGGAAAAGCAGAGCTAGACATCACGGCTAAAGCTGCATGCTAACTCTGTCACGGACAGGAAACGTTATCGTATGGCGGTAACGTGGCGGTCGAGCTGGCCGTCACTCTCATCTCCGTGATGAAATGGGCCGACGCTACACCTGTAGAGCACCCATATACTGACATTTATGTTAAATGTATTTAGCCTTTGATTTTTGAGTTTTGCTGGAAAAAATGTAATAAATACTTCCTGACAATGACTGATATATTTGACTTCAGGACATCTCTGACTACATACATGCTGAAAATCAAACAGTTTTACTGGATTCATTTAGATATTTTCCAAATTAAAAGTCCCTAGAAGTGTATGATTCAACTTTTTCCCATGGTCTAGTATTAAAAACAGTTAACAAAAATCGCAATAAATTGTAATATCGAATCACAATACTTAAAAATCACATACATATTGAATCAGGAGATAGTTGAATCGATCCAGCCCTAGTAAACACTCACTTGATTTGTCGGACTGAAATTGCTGAATCTTCATATTAGTTTCAGTTGAACTTCTGAAGTCATTTCTTACAGTGTAGTTGCGTTATGAAGGGACCACTTCACAGGAGGAATGATTACTGCCACCAATAACTCTTTTAATGTACATATGACATGTGACTGTTGTTTATAGACACACTTGAACAAATGTGGACCTTTCCTGTAAATGACATAAACCTGCTAAGCTCCCAGATACAGTGAGAAGAAGGCCATGTAATAAATGAAGTAATGAAGTCCAACAAGTCTGATTTGATATTGATCCTCTAATTCCAGACTTGACTGAGATCAGCAGCTTGTTATTGATGTGTGTTGACATGAACAGCTGTATGAATGTTGATGTGACATCTGGATGATGTCTGTAGAAGGCTGACATTATGATGATCCACAATAACACAATGACAAAGTCACTCTACTCATTTTAGGGAAAAGATAATTGATTAGGACATAGTGATGTTGAGCTACACATTTAAAACCTGAACACATCTGATTGGATTATAAAGTGATTTTTATCTTCATCATTTATTCTTTATTCAGATTGGGGAGCTGCAGTTTGTCAGAGATCGGCTGTGCTTCTCTGATCTCAGCTCTGAAGTCCAACCCCTCCCATCTGAGAGAGCTGGATCTGAGTGACAACAAGCTGAAGGATTCAGGAGTGAAGCTCCTGTCTGGTTTTCTGGAGAGTCCACACTGTAGACTGAAGACTCTGAGGTCAGTAGAGGGTCGGAGTCGGTCCATGCTGGTTTCAGCAGTATTGTTGTGATGTGTTTCCTCCGTTAAGCTGTGAGAGGAGAACGGTGACACAGAGAGAGAGAGAGAACAGTCAGCCAATCAGATCAGCCAGAAGCTTGTTGTGATCATGTGTTAGAGTTGATGTGAAGAAGATGTTGTTGTTGTGTTCATGTCTCCAGGAAATAAAGCTGGATTACAGCTGACAGCATCACATCATGTATAGAGACAGTGGTCCTCATCCATCAAACTGTCGTACCATCAGATCTGATCAGAAAGTCTTTGTTCTCTCATTGATCAGTTCATCTCTGTCACAGCTCTGAGATCAGTCTGACTGAAGCCTCAGATCACTGGCTCTTATTTCATAGAACCGTGGTTACATTTAGTAACCATGATGTGGTCTGCCCATAGAGCTATTAAAGGAGGGTAAGGGGATGAGGGTGTGGAGGTTTAGTGTCTTTATTAACTCGTTCCAGTCACTAGGAGCAGCACACTGGAATGAGTGAGGACCAGAGGAGGTGCAGACTTTAGGAACGACCACACTGATGAATTAGCTAGAAGATAAATCGCGGTTCCTGTTGGAGATATTGAGTAGTGAGCGGAGATATGGAGGTTGGTTCTGCTAATGATAGTTTATAAATGAACTGTGTGCTGCATCAGTGACTGACAGCTGATGAAGGGAGTCTCTGTAAACACTGATTCATGACTTCTGTTCTCTTCTTCTCTCAACAGATGGAAGTGATCTCCGTCAGAGTGCGTGATCAGAAAAGTGGATGTGTTGAGAGGATCAGCCGTGTCCTGATGATCCACAGAGGTTCACCACCTGGACCTGCATCTGATTTTGTCTTTTTTTATTCATTCATATATTCTGAACCCAAAGTGCCTCTGCAGAATAGTTCAGTTCATGACAACATAACTGTAGATGAACACATTTAAATAGATCTTTCTGCTCTGCTTTGTGTCGCAGCTCCACCCTATGGAACGATGGAGTTTTGCTGTTTACTTCCACATATTTCTAAATAAGTTAATAAAGTTACCCTATTAAAACCGAGCCCTCAGGAAGAGCGTCTGCATATGACATGATAACTGAATGATATGACTTGATGCCCATTTTCGTAGCGGCCAAACGGCGGTACGACAACTTCTGTGTCCGTCACGTGATGCCATCGGGCCCAAAAAGACTTTTTCCCATAGACTTATGTAAGGACCTACTAAACATTGCTAAGTGAAGAGACTGTGTTTTCTCATATAGGTAAATTCAATGAAAACTACATTTACCATAATGCTTTGCTTTCTTGTTTATTTTGTTTTCCTGGGTAATGAGCCAATGGGGCTGACAGTAATGTTGTTATGGATACCAGCACACATAGGGGTCAAAGGAAATGCAATGGTAGATAAGATTGCAAAGAAGGCTACAAAAAATAAGGACATTGATTTGACAGTTATAGCTTCAGCAAAACAGAAATGAAGATCATTATGAAACAGAGACTGAGGGAAAGAGAAGCAATGGGAGGAAGAGAGGAAAGGACGGTGGTTTTACAGAGTTCAGAGGAAAGTGGGAGAAATGAAGGAGAGATGAGACAATCAGATCAAGACTTAGATTAGACACACTGGACTAAACAGCACACTATTTAAAACAGGTAAACATGACACAGGTAGATGTGATTACTGTGGACAAGAGGAAACGGTGGAGCGTGTCATGTTGCATTGTGGGAGATATGAGGAAGAAAGAAGGCCTCAAAGAGATTAAAGTACACTTTGATTTAATAGATATTTGTAATGGAAAATGACATTGTATGTAATGATGTCTCTATGCAACAGTGGAGAGTTCCTGTCTGTGTGCTCTTCGTCTCATGTAGTGGGAAAGTACTGAGTGTTGACTTTTACTGGGACACTGTCTGAGTAAAACAACTCCTTTTCTCACAGTCCCTGTTGTAGATTTCTATATAATCACATTGTAATAATCTCCTGCAGTGCAACTCTTCTGCAGACTTTGTGTGACTCTGTATAACCAGTGCCTCTTCTTGCAAGAATAAAATACAACAAAGACATTTCATCTGTTTGAGATCCTTATTTCAACGTTCATTAGGACTCATCTCGGAATATTGACAGAATTTCCATTACATATTCTACAAAAGAACTCACTAAATGAGTGTTATAGAACATTATTTCAGTATCTTAGACAAATTAATATGATTGGAAAAATATGAGGTTGTTTGTTTTCCTTTTTTTATTTTTCTTTGATTTAGATTTTCTTCATTTCTTTGGGATATAGTAATTATTAGTAATTATTTATTTAATTTGATTTATTTATTTTTATTTTCCTGCCAATCTACTGCTCCACACTCCAGTCCAGTAGGTGATGGTAATGCACCAAATCGTTGTTTGCCAACCACCAATAAAGCTCAAAGAAGAAGAAGAAGATAACCAACAGTGAACTCTTCTCTTCTCTGCAGCATGTCTTCAGGAAGACCAGCTTGACTATTTTCTGTCATTTTGACCAGAAAGTGACTTTTTGTAGTTGGTGCTGCAGCCTTTAACCTTTAACCTTTGACCTCTAACCAGCATGGATGAGAACACTTTAAAGCAGCTGGTGAAGCTCACTCAGGATGGACAGGTTGACTCTCTGCAGAGACTGATCAGCAGCTCTGAGGTTCAGTCTGTCAGCAGGAGACACTTCGGTCGGTCTGGGGACACCCTGCTGCACTATGCTGCCAGGAGAGGACACCTGGACATGCTGCAGTATCTCATAAAGCAGGTGTGCATGGATGTGGAGCTGCACAACAACGACTACAAGAGGCCTCTGCACGAAGCTGCTTCCATGAGCCACCAGGCCTGTGTTAGCTACCTGCTGCAGGAAGGAGCCAACGTGGACAGTCTGAAGAAAGCTGACTGGTGAGGATGATTAATGCATGTTAAACCAGGGAGCAGATGATATAAAAAGAAATGTTGTGTATGCATGCAGCGCCCTCTGTTGGCTTTAAATATGCCTTATTTTGCTGTGTGCATCAGCTGAACCTCATCATGCAGCAGGCAACATCACACATCCCCAGAGACTCAGGGGGCTTTGTGAGGACGCTTGAAGACGAGGCTTTCTGTGTTTTCCTGACATTGTTCCATAAGATCATGCCACAGGTGGACATGCTTTTCAACCAGCTGCAGAAGAGGAACATGGACCCTGTCTTCATCAGAGCACTGGTCCAGAGGTTCACAGACAGCATGCTAACCATCAGATAAATAACTCCCAGATATTTACTATTAGCTGATAAAGCTGTTGTTAGAAAGATGAGCTGCTCACTTCCAACAGTCTGTAAAAGCCTGAATGTGTCTTGTCATCAAAGTGAATGAACATCATAGAAAAGCACATCACAATAATATCTGTTTAGAAGTTTAAAAAGGAAAGAGACAATCAGAGTTGGATAATAATGCAGGTAAAGTAGTTATTAAACACAATCCACCAGGTCAGCTTCTAGAAGAGGCCTAGTTGTTATTGAAGATGAATTTAATTGTTATGCAGACTATACGCAGGCTAAATGCACAGCAGAATAACACTACATTGCATCTGGATCATGAATGTAATATAAAAAAAGTGAATTATATAACCATACTGTAAACAACAGTGAGTATATTGCACACAATGAATAGAATTGCACATGGATCCAGTTCTCTTTATACATCCATGATTAAAACCAATACCAGCCATTTCTCATATTATAGAAGATAAATATTTGCTTGTAACAAACAGAAAGAATGAGATAAACTCTGAATTCAGTCGAGGCTTCACTTCAGTTTCTCAACTGACTACAAACAGATTACGTCTGGATTTAGGTGTAAAGTCAGCTCCTTCATATTTAATATGTTTGATGTCAAATAAACAAACAGAACTGATTAACATGCGTACTCTAGATTTTATATTCACTAATCATGTACGTACAGGAGGATTCCAGTTTCATGTGTGACTCTGCCAGTTTTCACGTTACATGACTGAACACAGACACATAAAGTCGCCCGTGGAGCTTCTTCCCTCAGAAATCCGTGTTGAAGCGGTCGTTCTCACCACCGTTCATGTTCTGTTGTTCCTGCTGGAGCTGCTTTCTGCCAGCAGATGTCACCGTTCCCTCTGTTTTAGCACAAAGGAGGTTTATCAGAATGGATGCAGTGAACACTGAACTGATGCTGTGAATGCTTTCTTCCTGACTGACTTGGTGTTGTAAAGGTTAAGTGTCATCATGATGTAGTTAAACTGGATTTAAAATGATGGAAACTGGATTTGAAATTAAACTCGGCACACAAGTTTCACAAACGTCCACTTGGACTCAAGTATGACCTGATTAGAGTTTGGTGGTCAAAGGTTAAAGGGCATGATGAAATGATGAAGTGATGACATTTTGGACAGACGTGGATGTAAACTGTAACTTGACTGGTTGGGGGGGGCAGACAACCGTGAGGCGGGAATTCTAGTTTCTCTCTTTTTGAAGACAAAACAAGTTTATTTATTCCATCAATGTTTAAGTATTTTGAGTTAACTCATTTTAAAATAAGTTATCTAACTTTGTGATATCAACAAAGAAACGTAGCTAACGTTAGTGTTAATGGACACTTTCAACATGTTTCTGTGGTTTTCTGTCCACATTTTAAGATGAACTAATATCTGTTACTGCTCTGGACAGTGAACTCATCATCGTAGTAAAGATGAGACTGCAGCTATTCTGTCATATTAGTATTCAACAGAACCTCTTTAACATCTCACACAGTAAATGAAAGTTGACAGTGTTCCTCAGCAGGGAGAGAAAACTGCATGTAGAATTGTAGACATGAGTGATGACATCAAATGCCAACTTCTGGAAGGAATAAAGGCAAGCCCATACTTTGCCATACAGCTGGACGAGTCGACTGACGTTAGCAATGCCGCTTTATTGTTCGTTTTTGTAAGATACTGCAAGGACAGTAATCTTCACGAGGATCTATTGTTTTGCAAGGAGCTTCCAACAAAAACAACGGCAGATCATGTAATGCGCTGCCCTGATGATTACTTCACCGAAAAAGGTCTTGATTGGAAATACTGTACAGGTGTTTGCACAGACGGCGCTGCATCAATGACGGGAAGACATCGTGGTGTTGTCAAACAGATCCAGGAGTGGACGCACTGTTTCTTACATCGGGAAAGTCTAGCTACAAAGCAGATGTCACCAGAACTGCATGAAGTCATGAACGTGGCTGTGAAAACTGTTAACTATATTAAGAAAAATGCACTCAACTCAAGGTGTTTTGCTGCTTTGTGTGAAAGACTTGATGCAGATCATTTGCAGATCTGTTGTACCACAGTGAAGTAAGGTGGCTTTCAAGGGGACATGTGCTTAATCGCCTTTTTGAACTGAGAGAAGAAGTGCACACATTTGTGGAAGAGCAGCACTCCCCTCTTGCTGAGCATTACACTGATGGGAACTTTTGTGCAAAACTGGCCAACTTATCAGATCTATCTGACCAGTTAAATCAGCTCAATATATCAATGCAAGGCAGAAACAGCACAGACCAAATTGAGGGCTTCAAGAAAAAACGTATTCTGTGGAACAGAAGAGTCAAGGAGGGACGATTTGACGTGTTTTCACTCCTCAGTGAAACTTTGGAAGCCACTCCTCATGTCAACATATCCAGTGTTATAACCCAGCATTTGACTCAGTTGTCAGGAAAGTTTACAGACTACTTCCCAGAAGATGCACGAGATGGAAACCTTTGGATTTTGGACCCTTTCTCTGTGGATCCTGCTTCAGAAGACATAGCTCTCTCCACTGTGTTGGAAAATGAACTGATGGAACTATCAGCAGACAGCAGCCTGAAGCTTCAGCTCACACAAGTAGACCTTGCTTCATTCTGGATACTGGCTGCCAGTCAATATCCCTCTCTGTCAAAACGGGCAATCAAATTTCTGTTGCCTTTCACCACCACCTATTTATGTGAGTCAGGGTTTTCCATTGTGACTGTCACCAAATCAAAGGCAAGGAACAAACTGAAAGCAACTTTGAATGCTACTCTGCGTGTCAGCCTCTCACCCATCCCACCACCACTTCATCTCATCATCTCCCAGAGGCAAGCCCAAGTGTCTCACTGAGGGTAAGCAGAATATGTATTTTGGTCATTACAGCTGACAGTGGCATAACACATATCTACAGCCCACTTTATTATCTGTTGTATAAACATGTTAGGTTTTGTACTCATTTATTTGGGAAGGTGGTCCTCGGAAATGTTTTGACAATCACAAGTGGGCCTTCAGTTGCAAAAGGTTGAGAACCCCTGTTCTAGTAGACGTTACAGTCCCAGTAGCTCCAGTTTGTGCCTCTCATGTCTGACCTTTAGACTCCAGTCACAGAGCTAAGCAGACTATTCTCTGATAAAGTCCTTCATCAGCAACACTTAGAGCTGTTTTAAAGACTCCACAAAGACTCTTCTGAACATCTGCTGCTAAATAAAAACACATTTTAATCACTTTACCAAGTTGTGATTGTATTTCTAAATCCAGCACGTCCTTGCTCTTTTTCTGTAAAACACAGTGAAACGTTCACACCTTTAGTATGATATCAGAAGAAACATCAAGATCAAGAAATGTAACTCATATGATGATATAATACATTTTAAAATTGTGCTTCACATTGTACTAACTGAGCAATAAGATGTGTCATCTCTGGCTACCATCTGTGTTTGGATTATGAAAAAGAGTTGCACAGTTGCAACGCAGGAAAATGGCTGAAATGATTTTTTTATTGTGCAACAGACAGAATAATTTTTCATCCTGATATTCAGAAGAATTTTATTTGTATAAATCTGTAAAAGAAAACAAAACAGAAAAAACTACTTCAGTTTTATACTAAATAGATTTATGAACATGATTTAAAGATGAAGCTGAGATCTCTCCATTCCTACACCACCATGTTCTTGTTTGGTTGCTTCGGCTGTGTTACTAGATCAGGTTTTACACCCTTCATTCACCACACAACCACTCATCCATCTGCTGACACACTGATCACACTGATTCATTCATTCATGCATTGATTGGTTATTGTATGTTTAATAATAAACTTGTACACCTCTCTTGTCATGGCTCATGAGCCGGGTCATGACACTCATAAACACATCACATTAAAAAGCACACACACACACACACACACACACACACACACACACAGACACACACACAATCAGATAAACTCACCTGATTTCCTGTAAATGGAGAGGGGAGGAGCCACACTGACCAGGTGATCCAGGTACATGAACAGGAAGATAAGCCTGACTCTTAAAGTGTTTGACTCCATTTAGAGATAACGGAGCAGAAGACAGAAGACTGAAGACTGAAGACTGAAGCAGGGTGAGTGTTAATCCAACATTGTATTACTTCACTCTCAAAGTGTCTGAGTCAGTTTCCTCCCTGTGGACTGTAGAGGAGAGAAATGTTAGAATGAAGTCAACAGTTTGATTCTTCTGTGAACACAAAGTCATGACTGGCTGAATAATCCTCATTAAACCTGCTGTAAGCCAAGAAAACAAGCAGAGAGCTAAAGAGAAGTGACCAGGTGGAGCGCTGGCTGGTTTTATTATACTGTATACTATGTGTGTTAAATGTTCACAGTCAGTGTTTCTGTTTGACCTCTCAGACTGACTTCAGATCAGAAGATGAGTGATCGTGTGGAGGAAGAGGAGGACAGAGCAGAGTCTCTAGTCTCCGGCTGTCTGTCTCTGAAGAGTGACTGGTCCAAAGGTGCTATTCTGGACTTCAGTAATGAACCTGGACCCTCAGAGTCAAAGTAAGAGACTGTTTCTACTGTAAGCTGACCTGATGGATGATGATGATGCATTGAGGATGAAGACTAAACGTTCTGCTAACAGATTTATATTCCTCAACATGCAGCTTCATGTTGTACTAACTGATCAAGAAGAAGAGTCATCTCTGGCTATCATCTATGTTTGGATTATGAAAAAGAGTTGCAACTCAGGAAAATGGCTTAAATGATTCTTTATTATGCAACAGACAATAAATCTGATTTGTGTGATACACACGCCCTCATAGATGAACTCAAAGGTCAAATGTTTCCTGTAAATGAATCACAGAGCAGAAGGATGAATATTTCCATTAGCAGTAGAATAGACAGAGATATCGCTGGACAAAGGTCTGGGTCACCAGTAACTTCTAATCACAGTTAAAGTGATGCTGAACTTTGGTAGAACTTTGGGTTGTATCTCTAACTAGCCGTGATATATGACCTACTAAAGGAGATAATCATCATCAACTGCTCCCGTCAGCAGGTTACGCTTTGTTCTGCTTTTCTCTCTCTCTATTTACTCCCTTGCTAGTGAAACAGGTTGCTTTCACTCATGACCCGTTCTGTTGGGTTAAAACAAACTCAGGTCTGTACTGTTAGTACGGTTTGTTTGGGCCGGTGTGAAAGCTCATTCAAACTCTGGTGAAGACCAAACAACCAAACTCTGGTCCACCTTAAAAGTTGGGTCTCGGTCGTCTTCCAAGTGAACTCTGGGAGCGTTTCGTTTCTGGTGTGAAAGCAAGCGAACCAACCACCAGCAGATATGTGATGTTAGCATGATTTATAAAGCTAAACTACTAATAAACCCATCTGCTGATGGTGGAATCTGTTCAGGAAGTGATCTTATTGATCTGTATTTAAACGTTCAGGGCAGCCTACGTTGACCCTGACAATGCTACATTATGTTTCATACCGTCTGCCTGAATATACCTGTATTCACCCTCTGTCTGAAACGCTCCTTTATCCACTACGAAACATTAGCTTCAGATCCCGGCGCTCTTCCCGGGGGCTTGGTTTAGCAATATCTAAAGATGTTCCTCTACACTTCAGTAATGAACCTGCACCCTCAGACACAAAGTAAGACAGCTGCTATATTCACATTTATACACAAATGTATTTGCCAACTAACATTTAACAGACTTCATCAAATAAACTCTTCCTCTTAGTATCTGTGACAGCTGTCAGTCACCTAGAGAAGATGTAATCTAATCTAAGAAAACAAGCTTTTAAACCTCCTTATTGTCGACAGCAGCAGTAGTTTGTGTGTTTAGAGCGACCTTAATGACCTAAAAAGAGATTCATGTGATATGAAGTAAATCATCTTGGTGTTTGCAGAGTTCAGTCCAGACAGAGAGCAGAGTCTCCAGTACCCAGCTGTCTGTCTATGAAGAGTGACCGGTCCATGTGGTATCCTCCTCCAGACTTCAGTGATGAACCTGGACCCTCAGAGTCAAAGTAAGAGACTGTTTCTACTGTAAGCTGACCTGATGGATGATGATGCATTGAGGATGAAGACTAAATGTTCTGCTAACAGATTTATATTCCTCAACATGCAGCTTCATGTTGTACTAACTGAGCAAGAAGAAGTGTCATCTCTGGCTACCATCTATGTTTGGATTATGAAAAAGAGTTGCAACTCAGGAAAATGGCTTAAATGATTCTTTATTATGCAACAGACAATAGTTTTTTTCTTTCAGATGTTGAGAAGAATCTTAGTCATATAAGTCTGAAAAAGCACATTAGTATTTAATCACATTGATTTAAACATTAAAATGAGATAACATTTGATCAAAACTCATTTTAATTCAACCTGTTCAAGCTAAAAGAGATTCTCATGAACACTCCGTGTTATAAAGCTGATTTGTGTGATACACACGCCCTCATAGATAAACTCAAAGGTCAAAGGTTTCCTGTAAATGAATAACAGAGCAGAAGGATGAAGACTGTAGACTGAGGCAGGGTGAGTGTTAATCCAACAGTTTATTACTTTACTGCCAAAGTGTCTGAGTCCGTTTCCTCCCTGTGGACTGTAGAGGAGAGACATGTGACGCTGCCACCTTGTGGTTTCCCGGCATGCCCTCACAGTATGAGGTCCATGAGCAAGTTGCAGTTCTTTTTCCTCCCATCATGTTATATAGCCTCCAGAATAATATCAATGATTTAAAAGAGACCAAAGAGAGCTGATTATGTCCTTTACTGATTCACAGTCACTTTGGGTAGTTTAGTTTGAGTTAGTTAGGTTTGAACTGAGGTTAGAAGTGGTCTAAATATTGAGGTAGACCAGCAGTCTGAGACACACAGCATGTAACTCTGGTGTTCCTTGTTAGAATAGATTAATATCAATGTTTTAAAAATGTCCGTTGTTCCTCTTTAATAAAGAAACTTCAGCCAGATCACTAAATGTTTAATAAGACAGTCAGACAGGAAAAGCAGCTAATTCTTGTTTATTAAAGCAAGAGAGTTCAAATAAAGGAACATTTTCATCACAGACTGAATGCTGAATTCACTACCAACACTTTAACTCTTCTCTGAGACCATCTGAGCTTCAGTGTCGGACAAGTCTGGATATTCTTCACCAACAATCAATAAATGATTTTAGTAATAAAGTAATGTCTCCACAGAGAGAAGAAGAGGAGTCATGCTTCTGTGGAGGAGCCGATGTCCAGATCCAGAAAAAGACCTGGACCTCAGACAGCCAGTCAGACCAGCACTGTCCAAAGTAAGACTGTAGATGTGACTGCTGATGTCTTCATGTCTGTAAACTTGTTGTTTTAATACACTGACTATTGTTGTGACAACTGTTTCAGATCTTCTCCATCATACATATCTGCTCTGCATCACTTGTACTTTGTTCTCCTTTGAGAGAAAATCTGAACCCAGAAGAAATAATGTTATATTTATATGTTTTGTTTTTATGATAGCACTCCGTCTTTGCATCAACCAATCAGAATGATGTTTGTTCTCCATCTGCATAGATGAAGATGGAGAACTATTAATCTCTGTAAAGCAACAACATCACTGTTCTATCCCAGACAGACAGACACACTGATGAAAGGGGAGTTATCTTCTTGTCATTGTCGTATAACAATACATGCTCATGGGGGATCTCTTGTTGGGTCTCTAAATTATAGAGTACGGTCTAAACCTGCTCTATATGAAAAGCATCTTAAGATAACTTCTGTTATGATTTGACGCTATATAAACATAAATTGAACTGAACTGAACTGAACAGGAGCCACAGACTTTGAACAACATTATCTTTCCTGCTACAGTCTCCTTCTCTGACTTACAAACACACGTCTGGTCCTGCAGAGCGACACGTTGAAACACTATTAAAAATAAATATAGAAATCACGTTGACGTTAGTTTAGACTTCAAGAAGGGAAGATGACTTTATAACCTTTACTTCTTTATATGTTCTTATATTGATTATTTTCATATTGGCATTAGAAATAATGAGTTTCTTTGTTTTGTCTTAAACTTTGTTTCTCTCTTTCAGCAGATAGAGGTCTGCAGGAGGTTGTAGATGAACATAAGATCAGTCTGAATAGAGGTCTGCAGGAGGTTGTAGATGAACATAAGATCAGTCTGAGGAGGAGATGTGAATGTGTGACTGAAGGAAGTGATGAAACAGGAAGTGGAACCCTCCTCAAAGAGATCTACACTGAGCTCTACATCACAGAGGGACAGAGTGAAGAGGTTAATACCCAACATGAGGTGAGGCAGCTTGAGACAGCTTCCAAGAAGAAGATCCTCCATGACGCTCCAATCAAGTGCCAGGACATCTTTAAAGCCTTACCTGACCAACAGAGACACATCAGAGTCGTTCTGACGAACGGCGTCGCTGGCATTGGAAAAACCTTCTCAGTGCAGAAGTTCACTCTGGACTGGGCAGAGGGCTTGGAGAACCAAGATGTCAGTCTGGTGGTTCCGCTTTCGTTCAGGGAGCTGAACTTGATCAGAGATGAGCAGTACAGTCTTCTCATGCTGCTCCATGTTTTCCATCCAACATTACAGAAGGTCACAGCAGAGAAGCTCGCTGTCTGTAAAGTTCTGTTCATCTTTGACGGCCTGGATGAAAGCAGACTTTCACTGGATTTCCACAACAACGAGGTTGTGTCTGATGTCACCCAGAAGTCATCAGTCAACGTGCTGTTGACAAACCTCATCCAGGGGAATCTGCTTCCCTCAGCTCTCGTCTGGATAACTTCCCGACCTGCAGCAGCCAATCAGATCCCTCCTGCATGTGTTGACAGGGTAACAGAAGTACGAGGCTTCATCACTGACGCCCAGAAGGAGGAGTACTTCAGGAGGAGAGTCAGTGATGAAGAGCTGTCCAGCAGAATCATCTCACACATCAAGACATCCAGGAGCCTCCACATCATGTGTCTAATCCCAGTCTTCTGCTGGATCACTGCTACAGTTCTGGACCACATGTTGACTACAGACCAGAGAGGAGAGCTGCCCAAGACCCTGACTGACATGTACTCACACTTCCTGTTTGTTCAGACAAAGAGGAAGAAGCAGAAGTACGGTGAGGGACGTGAGACGAGTCCACAGGAGCTGATGGAGGCTGACAGGAAAGTTCTTCTGAAGCTGGGGAGGCTGGCGTTTGAACAGCTGGAGAAAGGAAACATCATGTTCTACCAAGAAGACCTGGAGCGGTGTGGTCTGGATGTCACAGAGGCCTCGGTGTACTCAGGAGTTTGTACAGAGATCTTCAAAAGAGAGATTGTGATCTTCCAGAAAACAGTCTACTGCTTTGTTCACCTGAGCATTCAGGAGTTTCTGGCTGCAGTCTACATGTTCCACTGTTACACAAACAGCAACACAGAGGTACTGAAGGACTTCCTGGGAGAAAGATATGTTCATTCAACCCTGGATGACTTCCTGAAGAGAGCCATGGTGAAATCCCTTGAAAGTAAAAATGGCCACCTGGACCTGTTTGTTCGCTTCCTTCATGGCCTCTCTCTGGAGTCCAACCAGAAGCTCTTAGGAGGTCTGCAGGGTCGGACAGACAACAGTCCAGAAATCATCCAGGGAATCATCAACAACCTGAAGGAGATGAACAGAGTTAATACCTCTCCTGACAGAAGCATCAACATCTTCCACTGTCTGACGGAGATGAACGACCACTCGGTACATCAGGAGATCCAAGAGTTCCTGAAGTCAGAGAACAGATCAGAGAAGGAACTCTCTGTGTTCCAGTGCTCAGCTCTGGCCTACATACTGCAGATGTCAGAGGAGGTTCTGGATGAGTTGGACCTGAACAAGTACAAGACATCAGAGGAGGGACGACGGAGACTGATTCCAGCTGTGAGGAACTGCAGAAAAGCTGTGTAAGTCCAGATGTGATTAACTTTATAGATCAGTGTAGATTAGTAGTTTAGTTATTAAAATATACACACTATAAATTATTCTTAAATATAATATTCTTATAGGTGTTCCACGTGTTTATTACATAAATATGTCAGTTGTATTTTGTCACAGATGTTCTTGAGCTGTTTCAAATGTTGAGTTAAAACAAACAACTTCACACTCGACATTGTGCTTCGTTGGGTCCTGAACAACACACCTGCCATCCAAAACAAATACCTAGAAAACGATAATAAATTCAGATTAAGTTCTGAGAAGTTGATGAAAGAAAAGCTGCTAAAATCAGGAAGACACCACAGTAACTGTAGAAAGTAAAATAATACTTTAAAACGTTACAGAGACACACGGTAAAATAACACTTTAACACGTTACAGAGACACGCGGTAAAATAACACTTTAACACGTTACAGAGACACACGGTAAAATAATACTTTAACACGTTACAGAGACACACGGTAAAATAATACTTTAACACGTTACAGAGACACGGTAAAATAACACTTTAACACGTTACAGAGACACACGGTAAAATAACACTTTAACACGTTACAGAGACACACGGTAAAATAACACTTTAACATGTTACAGAGACACACGGTAAAATAATACTTTAACACGTTACAGAGACACACGGTAAAATAATACTTTAACACGTTACAGAGACACACGGTAAAATAATACTTTAACACGTTACAGAGACACACGGTAAAATAATACTTTAACACGTTACAGAGACACACGGTAAAATAATACTTTAACACGTTACAGAGACACACGGTAAAATAATACTTTAACACGTTACAGAGACACACGGTAAAATAACACTTTAACACAAGCTCTTTGGTGGATTATGTGTTCTTCAGGAGATGCTTGGACAGATTCAGAAAAGATGGAAATACACAGCTTCCACCAATAACAGCGGTCTGATGAATATATAACAGCAGAATGGTAGAATTCAGACTTTTTAAGAGATCTTATACACACCAAAGATCAATGTTGTGTTTTTAATGCTGAAACACTGATAACATCTTTCTGATGACATTATGTTGAAAATAATGCAACCTTATTGGTTCATTAATTGTGTTTGTGAGGTGAATACGTTTGATGCTCAGAAAAGAGTGTTAATGACAAAACGCCATGCAGTCATCAAAATATCTAATTATATGAATGTTTGATTATGTACAGGTCTAATATTATTACACGATTTGTTTAATTTCTCTACCGTTTGGCAGCAATCACTGAATTTTCCCATTTATGGACGTGAACCTGACAGCAGCAGGTAGCTAGCAAAGAGAGGTCATCTTTATCAACTGTATTATTATTACTTATTCACTGAGTTTTAAAAATGCTTTTCTAATCAAGAAGGCCTCATGCTAACTTTGTGGAGACAGACCTGGGATCAGATCACACTGACAGACTGGACATTAGGGAAGCCTCAATGTAACTACATGTTCTCTCTCTTCATCTGCAAGATTAAAGAAAAACAAAGATTAAAAGTCTGCAGGTTTGAGAGAGAGTGATGAGAATTATTGTTTCATGTCAAACAGTGAGATAAGATTAGCTGAACCACTGATGTGAGGAGCAAATGTTAATCAAAGAAGTATATATCAAACTGTTTAGTCATCAAATGCATGAAGTAAATATAAACTGTCCTCTTTCATAATAACATATTTTGTCATTTTTGTGTCATGACAGACTTTCTGGCTTTGGACTCTCAGATCCTCACTTTGAAGTTGTGGCCTCAGCTCTGAAGTCCAACCCCTCCCATCTGAGAGAGCTGCACCTGACTGACAACAACAACCTGAAGGATTCAGGAGTGAAGCTGCTTTCTGCTGGACTGGAGAGTCCAAACTGTAGACTGGAGACTCTGAGGTCAGTTCACTGACTGTAGTTTATGTAGTTTGTACACAAACTCTCTACGCACACAGCAGAAGCTTCAGTTGGTTGCAATCTCCTTACATCACCGCTAGATACCGCCAGATCCTACACACTGGACCTTTAACCACAGAGCTTATTTCAGACATCTAACTAAAAACCCATTGACCTCCAGACGAGGGAACAGGAAGTGCTAAAATTCTAACTCATCTCTGGGTTTTAGGACTCATTCCTGTAGCTCTCTATTTGAACATGTCTAAAGGTGCAGCACTCTTCAACAAACATGTATTGCACCAACTTAAAGGCATATAAGTGATGATTATGAGCGACACCATCTAATCAGAGGTTTCTATGGTTCTAAGTTATTCCCACGTTCTTGTTGACAGCAGATCTAACTGTGCTCTGTTTTCATGTCAGCATTGTCTAATTATTTGAAGTCACAGACATTTAGATTGCATCAAAAACCAAATAAATATTCTGCATCAGAAACATCTTTGCAGGTTCATATTTTTCTCAAGTCTATCTGAATACAATACTCACATGTTCATATGTACATTCAAAGAGTTATTGATGTCTGTCATCATTCCTTCTGTCTGTGAAGCAATCCCTGTTTAACCTGAGTGTTACGAGATGAGGACTAAATCCACCGTCTTGTTCTGTGTAAAATGACCTGTAAAGTTGATCTTAAACTAATCGGAGGCTTCAGCAGTCTGAGTTAGACGTATTAGGGCTGGGTGACTTGGACAAAATCAAATATCACAATATTTTTGACCAAATACTTCGATATCGATATTGCGACGATATTGTAGGATTCACCATTGGTGCTTTCACAAATTATTTACACAATGAGATTTTTGATAAATAATCATCAGTAATGTGGATCTCATGACGAAGTGTAAATGACAAATAATAGAACAGCTAGAACAGTCTGGTAAGTTCAGATCATTACATCACTTTATTGAAATGTAGCCTTTAAAACCAGGAAAAGACGACACTGATGCCATATCACGATAAAACAATATCCAAAATCTAAGATGATATCTCGTCTCACATCACGATATCGATATAATATTGATATATTGCCCAGCCTTAGTATGTATCCAGTCAGTATGTTGTGTTTGACAGTTTCCTTGTTGAGCTGCAGGAGGATTAGTAACTCAAAGAGGGAATTTGGTACTAAACAGTCTGTAACTTTGGTAAACACTAGGGGCGGGAAAAAAAATCAATTCACCTTTGTGTCGCAATTTTTTCTTCACGATTTAGAAATAGATTTTTTAATGCCAGAATCGATATATTTGCTCCATTTGAGTCTATGTGGAGGTAGAAGGAAGTTACCGCTTTTATTGTTGTAGTCTGAGTAACGTGACTTCATATCTGTTCCAACCAAAACAAACCACAGCGAGCCGAAACGAGAAAGTATAAAACGTTGGAGGGTCAGCGTGGATACGACCTGCACCCTCACATGTTAAATCCAGCATGGTAAACACTACACATCCAGTAAAGGATGGAAACACTTTGGCTTTCACACATTGACAGGAAAAGCAGAGCTAGACATCACGGCTAAAGCTGCATGCTAACTCTGTCACGGACAGGAAACGTTATCGTATGGCGGTAACGTGGCGGTGGAGCTGGCCGTCGCTCTTATCGCCGTGGTCAAATGGGCCGACGCTACAACTGTAGAGCACCCAGATACTGACATTTATGTTAAATGTATTTAGCCTTTGATTTTTGGGTTTTGCTGGAAAAAATGTAATAAATACTTCCTGACAATGACTGATATATTTGACTTCAGGACATCTCTGACTACATACATGCTGAAAATCAAACAATTTTACTGGATTCATTTAGATATTTTCCAAATTAAAAGTCCCTAGAAGTGTATGATTCAACTTTTTCCCATGGTCTAGTGTTAAAAAAAGTTAACAAAAATAGCAATAAATTGTAATATCGAATCACAATACTTAAAAATCACAATACATATTGAATCAGGAGATAGTTGAATCGATCCAGCCCTAGTAAACACTCACTTGATTTGTCGGACTCAGACTGCTGAATCTTCATATTAGTTTCAGTTGCTTCTGAAGTCATTTCTTACAGTGTAGTTGTGTTATGAAGGGACCACTTCACAGGAGGAATGATTACTGCCACCAATAACTCTGTTAATGTACATATGACATGTGGCTGTTGTTTATAGACACACTTGAACAAATGTGGACCTTTCCTGTAAATGACATAAACCTGCTAAGCTCCCAGATACAGTGAGAAGAAGGCCATGTAATAAATGAAGTAATGAAGTCCAACAAGTCTGATTTGATATTGATCCTCTAATTCCAGACTTGACAGAGATCAGCAGCATGTTATTGATGTGTGTTGACATGAACAGCTGTATGAATGTTGCGGTGACATCTGGATGATGTCTGTAGAAGGCTGACATTATGATGATCCACAATAACACAATGACAAAGTCACTCTACTCATTTTAGGGGAAAGATCATTGATTAGGACGTAGTGATGTTGAGCTACACATTTAAAACCTGAACACATCTGATTTGATTATAAAGTGATTTTATCTTCATCATTTATTCTTTATTCAGATTGTGGTGGTGCAGTTTGTCAGAGATCAGCTGTGCTTCTCTGGCCTCAGCTCTGAAGTCCAACCCCTCCCATCTGAGAGAGCTGGATCTGAAATACAACGACCTGAAGGATTCAGGAGTGAAGCTGCTGTCTGATCTGGTGGAGAGTCCACACTGTAGTCTGGAGACTCTGAGGTCAGTAGAGGGTCGGAGTCGGTCCATGCTGGTTTCAGCAGTATTGTTGTGATGTGTTTCCTCCGTTAAGCTGTGAGAGGAGAACGGTGACACACAGAGAGAGAGAACAGTCAGCCAATCAGATCAGCCAGAAGCTTGTTGTGATCATGTGTTAGAGTTGATGTGAAGAAGATGTTGTTGTTGTGTTCATGTCTCCAGGAAAAACACTGAGTATCTTAATGCTAAAGTCCATTTTCTTCTTCAGTGGTTTAGTCCATTGACTGTGGCAGAGCATTGTTGAGCTACACATTTAAAACCTTCATATATCACAACACCTGACTTCATCATGTTAAAATAAATTATAAAACAACATAAATATGAAGAATAAATAAATAATCTCTGTTTCAGCTATCAGACAATAACAAATATATTCACTATTTACTTTTTCTATAAATGTTATGAAGCTTTATGATTCTTTTACTGACTGAAGAGTTTAAACTGAAGATGCTTTGATTTTATGACTCAACTATTCCTAAAATATATATTGTAGATGAGTTTTGTTCACATTTCCCCAAAATCCATCCTGACATATTTGACATCTTTAGAAACTTTGAGATCTTGAGTTGAATCTTGAATCAGTTTCTGTGGTTTTTATTTGTGTTTGGCTGCTCAACATGAGTTTGTATAGATGGATCCACTGGTGGAGCTGTCAGAGTTTAAGAGGTGAAGTCACTATGTCTTTTTTGAAGTAGCAGCACGTTATCATTAATATTAATGAGAGCTCTGTTTCACTGTTTGTATTTGACAGTTCTTAACCTGCATCCTGTTGGCTTCAGGTGTTTGGAGTTTACATTTTCTAAATTTCTACGTTCTAAACCTTCTTCAGCTCTGAACACATTATTAAACATTGAATGATTTCAAGCAGGAACGTTGTCTTCTAAACTTACATCATTTATTCTTTATTCAGATTGAGGAGCTGCTGGTTGTCAGAGATCAGCTGTGCTTCTCTGGCCTCAGCTCTGAAGTCCAACCCCTCCCATCTGAGAGAGCTGGATCTGAGAAACAACAACCTGAAAGATTCAGGAGTGAAGCTCCTGTGTGGTTTTCTGGAGAGTCCACACTGTAGACTGGAGACTCTGGGGTCAGTTCACTGACTCTCTGTTACTGTTAGATATCTTATATCTTTAATTAACAATTGAACCTGATTTATGTACAAACATAACTTCCATCCATAAAGTTGTTAATGTCCTTTTCTTCATATTTTCATGTTTCTTGAACTAAATTCAGTCTGCAGTCACTAAAGACTTGTGTTTCTTAAAGAAAGTGTAGAAAATGTCCACTGTTAGTTGTTAAAGTAAATGAATGTTTATCATTGTTGGTAAATGGTCACATCTGGATACAGAAGATCCTCTGAACTAATATTGGTTCTAAATTGATCAAGTTTACTTCATGAAGTAGAAATATTTCTCTGGTTTCTGTTTGTTTCAACGTGTTCCACAAATAATGTCTGATCATTGATATTAATCCTTCAGCACACACACATAGATGAACACAGAGATCAGCAGCATGTTATTGATGTGTGTTGACATGAACAGGTGTATGAATGTTGATGTGACATTTGGATGATGAACACATCTGATTGGATTATAAAGTGATTTTTATCTTCATCATTTATTCTTTATTCAGATTGAGGTTCTGCAGTTTGTCAGAGATCAGCTGTGCTTCTCTGGCCTCAGCTCTGAAGTCCAACCCCTCCCATCTGAGAGAGCTGGATCTGAGAGTCAACGACCTGAAGGATTCAGGAGTGAAGCTGCTGTCTGATCTGGTGGAGAGTCAACACTGTAGTCTGGAGACTCTGAGGTCAGTAGAGGGTCGGAGTCGGTCCATGCTGGTTCCAGCAGTATTGTTGTGATGTGTTTCCTCCGTTAAGCTGTGAGAGGAGAACGGTGACACACAGAGAGAGAGAGAACAGTCAGCCAATCAGATCAGCCAGAAGCTTGTTGTGATCATGTGTTAGAGTTGATGTGAAGAAGATGTTGTTGTTGTGTTCATGTCTCCAGGAAATAAAGCTGGATTACAGCTGACAGCATCACATCATGTATAGAGACAGTGGTCCTCATCCATCAAACTGTCGTACCATCAGATCTGATCAGAAAGTCTTTGTTCTCTCATTGATCAGTTCATCTCTGTCACAGCTCTGAGATCAGTCTGACTGAAGCCTCAGATCACTGGCTCTTATTTCATAGAACCGTGGTTACATTTAGTAACCATGATGTGGTCTGCCCATAGAGCTATTAAAGGAGGGTAACGGGATGAGGGTGTGGAGGTTTAGTGTCTTTATTAACCCGTTCCAGTCACTAGGAGCAGCACACTGGAATGAGTGAGGACCAGAGGAGGTGCAGACTTTAGGAACGACCACACTGATGAATCAGCTAGAAGATAAATTGCGGTTCCTGTTGGAGATATTGAGTAGTGAGCGGAGATATGGAGGTTGGTTCTGCTAATGATAGTTTATAAATGAACTGTGTGCTGCATCAGTGACTGACAGCTGATGAAGGGAGTCTCTGTAAACACTGATTCATGACTTCTGTTCTCTTCTTCTCTCAACAGATGGGAGGTGTCGGGGTGGTGATCTCTGTCAGAGTGAGTGATCAGAAAAGTGGATGTGTTGAGAGGATCAGCCGTGTCCTGATGATCCACAGAGGTTCACCACCTGGACCTGCATCTGATTTTGTCTTTGTTTATTCATTCATGTATTCTGAACCCAAAGTGCCTCTGCAGAATAGTTCAGTTCATGACAACATAACTGTAGATGAACACATTTAAATAGATCTCTCTGCTCTGCTTTGTGTCGCAGCTCCACCCTGTGGAACGATGGAGTTTTGCTGTTTACTTCCACATATTTCTAAATAAGTTAATAAAGTTACCCTATTAAAACCGAGCCCTCAGGAAGAGCGTCTGCATATGACATGATAACTGACTGACAGGTAAACATGACACAGGTAGATGTGATTACTGTGGACAAGAGGAAACGGTGGAGCATGTCATGTTGCATTGTGGGAGATATGAGGAAGAAAGAAGGCCTCAAAGAGATTAAAGTACACTTTGATTTAATAGATATTTGTAATGGAAAATGACATTGTATGTAATGATGTCTCTTTATGCAACAGTGGAGAGTTCCTGTCTGTGTGCTCTTCGTCTCATGTAGTGGGAAAGTACTGAGTGTTGACTTTTACTGGGACACTGTCTGAGTAAAACAACTCCTTTTCTCACAGTCCCTGTTGTAGATTTCTATATAATCACATTGTAATAATCTCCTGCAGTGCACTCTTCTGCAGACTTTGTGTGACTCTGTATAACCAGTGCCTCTTCTTGCAAGAATAAAATACAACAAAGACATTTCATCTGTTTGAGATCCTTATTTCAACGTTCATTAGGACTCATCTCGGAATATTGACAGAATTTCCATTACATGTTCTACAAAAGAACTCACTAAATGAGTGTTATAGAACATTATTTCAGTATCTTAGACAAATTAATATGATTGGAAAAATATGAGGTTGTTTGTTTTCTTTTTCTTTTCTTTATTTTTTTGGGATATAGTAATTATTAGCCAGAATGATCCACACTCCTTCCTTTGGGTTCCTGCACACATAGGGGTGGAAGGAAATGAGAATGCAGATATATTTGGCCAAACAATCATTAAAACGACACTTAATTGACATACAAATACCGTTAAGTAAAGCAGAGGTTAAAACTACTAGGACTACATGCACAAAACCTGGCAGGAATACTGGGACTTTAGTGACACAGGGAGACATCTGTACAGTATTCAGACACATGTAGGAGCTGGTGGAAGAGATGGTCATTACCCGTCTGAGAATAGGACATACAGGATTAAACCAAACACTCCATAGAATAGACAAGCACCCAACTGGACTATGCACGCACTGTAATAAACCGGAAACTGTCAAACATGTTCTTATAGAGTGCAACAAATATGACAAAGAAAGAAGGGAAATGATATCAGGAGTAGATGATGGAAATATTACAATCTGCTAGGAAAGACATCTAAGAAAGTACACAATCTTCTCATTAATTACTTAAGGACAACAGGAATAATGGAGAGAATGTAATTAATATCATTATTATTATTGTTATTATTAATAATTATTATTTATTTTATTTATTTATTTATTTATTTATTTTTTCCTGCCAATCTACTGCTCCACACTCCAGTCCAGTAGGTGATGGTAATGCACCAAATCGTTGTTTGCCAACCACCAATAAAGCTCAAAGAAGAAGAAGAAGATGAACAACAGTGAACTCTTCTCTTCTCTGCAGCATGTCTTCAGGAAGACCAGCTTGACTATTTTCTGTCATTTTGACCAGAAAGTGACTTTTTGTAGTTGGTGCTGCAGCCTTTAACCTTTAACCTTTGACCTCTAACCAGCATGGATGAGAACACTTTAAAGCAGCTGGTGAAGCTCACTCAGGATGGACAGGTTGACTCTCTGCAGAGACTGATCAGCAGCTCTGAGGTTCAGTCTGTCAGCAGGAGACACTTCGGTCGGTCTGGGGACACCCTGCTGCACTATGCTGCCAGGAGAGGACACCTGGACATGCTGCAGTATCTCATAAAGCAGGTGTGCATGGATGTGGAGCTGCACAACAACGACTACAAGAGGCCTCTGCACGAAGCTGCTTCCATGAGCCACCAGGCCTGTGTTAGCTACCTGCTGCAGGAAGGAGCCAACGTGGACAGTCTGAAGAAAGCTGACTGGTGAGGATGATTAATGCATGTTAAACCAGGGAGCAGATGATATAAAAAGAAATGTTGTGTATGCATGCAGCGCCCTCTGTTGGCTTTAAATATGCCTTATTTTGCTGTGTGCATCAGCTGAACCTCATCATGCAGCAGGCAACATCACACATCCCCAGAGACTCAGGGGGCTTTGTGAGGATGCTTGAAGACGAGGCTTTCTGTGTTTTCCTGACATTGTTCCATAAGATCATGCCACAGGTGGACATGCTTTTCAACCAGCTGCAGAAGAGGAACATGGACCCTGTCTTCATCAGAGCACTGGTCCAGAGGTTCACAGACAGCATGCTAACCATCAGATAAATAACTCCCAGATATTTACTACTAGCTGATAAAGCTGTTGTTAGAAAGATGAGCTGCTCACTTCCAACAGTCTGTAAAAGCCTGAATTTGCCTTGTCATCAAAGTGAATGAACATCATAGAAAAGCACATCACAATAATATCTGTTTAGAAGTTTAAAAAGGAAAGAGACAATCAGAGTTGGATAATAATGCAGGTAAAGTAGTTATTAAACACAATCCACCAGGTCAGCTTCTAGAAGAGGCCTAGTTGTTATTGAAGATGAATTTAATTGTTATGCAGACTATACGCAGGCTAAATGCACAGCAGAATAACACTACATTGCATCTGGATCATGAATGTAATATAAAAAAAAGTGAATTATATAACCATACTGTAAACAACAGTGAGTATATTGCACACAATGAATAGAATTGCACATGGATCCAGTTCTCTTTATACATCCATGATTAAAACCAATACCAGCCGTTTCTCATATTATAGAAGATAAATATTTGCTTGTAACAAACAGAAAGAATGAGATAAACTCTGAATTCAGTCGAGGCTTCACTTCAGTTTCTCAACTGACTACAAACAGATCACGTCTGGATTTAGGTGTAAAGTCAGCTCCTTCATATTTAATATGTTTGATGTCAAATAAACAAACAGAACTGATTAACATGCGTACTCTAGATTTTATATTCACTAATCATGTCCGTACAGGAGGATTCCAGTTTCATGTGTGACTCTTCCAGTTTTCACGTTACATGACTGAACAGACACATAAAGTCGCCCGTGGAGCTTCTTCCCTCAGAAATCCGTGTTGAAGCGGTCGTTCTCACCACCGTTCATGTTCTGTTGTTCCTGCTGGAGCTGCTTTCTGCCAGCAGATGTCACCGTTCCCTCTGTTTTACCACAAAGGAGGTTTATCAGAATGGATGCAGTGAACACTGAACTGATGCTGTGAATGCTTTCTTCCTGACTGACTTGGTGTTGTAAAGGTTAAGTGTCATCATGATGTAGTTAAACTGGATTTAAAATGATGGAAACTGGATTTGAAATTAAACTCGGCACACAAGTTTCACAAACGTCCACTTGGACTCAAGTATGACCTGATTAGAGTTTGGTGGTCAAAGGTCAAAGGTCATGATGAAATGATGAAGTGATGACATTTTGGACAGACGTGGATGTAAACTGTAACTTGACTGGTTGTAATTCTAGTTTCTTTCTTTTTGAAGACAAAACAAGTTTATTTATTCCATCAATGTTTAAGTATTTTGAGTTAACTCATTTTAAAATAAGTTCTCTAACTTTGTGATATCAACAAAGAAACGTAGCTAACGTTAGTGTTAACGGACACTTTCACTTTTTAAAACTTCAACATGTTTCTGTGGTTTTCTGTCCACATTTTAAGATGAACTAATATCTGTTACTGCTCTGGACAGTGAACTCATCATCGTAGTAAAGATGAGACTGCAGAAGTGAGCAGAAGAACTACTGACATGAGTGATGACATCGAATGCCAACTTCTGGAAGGAATAAAGGCAAGCCCATACTTTGCCATACAGCTGGACGAGTCGACTGACGTTAGCAATGCCGCTTTATTGTTCGTTTTTGTAAGATACTGCAAGGACAGTAATCTTCACGAGGATCTATTGTTTTGCAAGGAGCTTCCAACAAGAACAACGGCAGATCATGTAATGCGCTGCCTTGATGATTACTTCACCGAAAAAGGTCTTGATTGGAAATACTGTACAGGTGTTTGCACAGACGGCGCTGCATCAATGACGGGAAGACATCGTGGTGTTGTCAAACAGATCCAGGAGAGGACGCACTGTTTCTTACATCGGGAAAGTCTAGCTACAAAGCAGATGTCACCAGAACTGCATGAAGTCATGAACGTGGCTGTGAAAACTGTTAACTATATTAAGAAAAATGCACTCAACTCAAGGTGTTTTGCTGCTTTGTGTGAAAGACTTGATGCAGATCATTTGCAGATCTGTTGTACCACAGTGAAGTAAGGTGGCTTTCAAGGGGACATGTGCTTAATCGCCTTTTTGAACTGAGAGAAGAAGTGCACACATTTGTGGAAGAGCAGCACTCCCCTCTTGCTGAGCATTACACTGATGGGAACTTTTGTGCAAAACTGGCCTACTTATCAGATCTATCTGACCAGTTAAATCAGCTCAATATATCAATGCAAGGCAGAAACAGCACAGACAAAATTGAGGGCTTCAAGAAAAAACGTATTCTGTGGAACAGAAGAGTCAAGGAGGGACGATTTGACGTGTTTTCACTCCTCAGTGAAACTTTGGAAGCCACTCCTCATGTCAACATATCCAGTGTTATAACCCAGCATTTGACTCAGTTGTCAGGAAAGTTTACAGACTACTTCCCAGAAGATGCACGAGATGGAAACCTTTGGATTTTGGACCCTTTCTCTGTGGATCCTGCTTCAGAAGACATAGCTCTCTCCACTGTGTTGGGAAATGAACTGATGGAACTATCAGCAGACAGCAGCCTGAAGCTTCAGCTCACACAAGTAGACCTTGCTTCATTCTGGATACTGGCTGCCAGTCAATATCCCTCTCTGTTAAAACGGGCAATCAAATTTCTGTTGCCTTTCACCACCACCTATTTATGTGAGTCAGGGTTTTCCATTGTGACTGTCACCAAATCAAAGGCAAGGAACAAACTGAAAGCAACTTTGAATGCTACTCTGCGTGTCAGCCTCTCACCCATCCCACCACCACTTCATCTCATCATCTCCCAGAGGCAAGCCCAAGTGTCTCACTGAGGGTAAGCACAATATGTATTTTGGTCATTACAGCTGACAGTGGCATAACACATATCTACAGCCCACTTTATTATCTGTTGTATAAACATGTTAGGTTTTGTACTCATTTATTTGGGAAGGTGGTCCTCGGAAATGTTTTGACAATCACAAGTGGGCCTTCAGTTGCAAAAGGTTGAGAACCCCTGTTCTAGTAGACGTTACAGTCCCAGTAGCTCCAGTTTGTGCCTCTCATGTCTGACCTTTAAACTCCAGTCACAGAGCTAAGCAGACTATTCTCTGATAAAGTCCTTCATCAGCAACACTTAGAGCTGTTTTAAAGACTCCACAAAGACTCTTCTGAACATCTGCTGCTAAATAAAAACACATTTTAATCACTTTACCAAGTTGTGATTGTATTTCTAAATCCAGCACGTCCTTGCTCTTTTTCTGTAAAACACAGTGAAACGTTCACACCTTTAGTATGATATCAGAAGAAACATCAAGATAAAGAAATGTAACTCATATGATAATATAATACATTTTAAAACTGTGCTTCACATTGTACTAACTGAGCAATAAGATGTGTCATCTCTGGATACCATCTGTGTTTGGATTATGAAAAAGAGTTGCACAGTTGCAACGCAGGAAAACGGCTGAAATGATTTTTTTATTGTGCAACAGACAGAATAATTTTTCATCCTGATATTCAGAAGAATTTTATTTGTATAAATCTGTAAAAGAAAACAAAACATTTTATATTATTTATACTAAATAGATTTATGAACATGATTTAAAGATGAAGCTGAGATCTCTCCATTCCTACACCACCATGTTCTTGTTTGGTTGCTTCGGCTGTGTTACTAGATCAGGTTTTACACCCTTCAATCACCACACAACCACTCATCCATCTGCTGACACACTGATCACACTGATTCATTCATTCATGCATTGATTGGTTATTGTATGTTTAATAATAAACTTGTACACCTCTCTTGTCATGGCTCATGAGCCGGGTCATGTGACAGCTGTCAGTTACCTAGAAAAGATGGAATCTAATCTAAGAAAACTTGTTCTGAACTTAAAGAGGTTGAACATTTTATGTCATTTTTAGCTTGTTACTTTAGTTCAGTTGACTTTCTTGTCAACTGAACTAAAAGAAGTTGTATACATTTAATTTAATTTTTGCATTTCGTTTCATTTTTGCAAAGACCGTGAGTCGAAGCCTCGCTGAAGAGAACGGAGCTGCGTTTTCTTTTATGTGTTTCAGTGCGAGCATGTTGAACCAGATCGGCATGATGTGTTATTATATCATACTTAGAGAAACGTCAAACTGCCTTTGAATCGTCGCCCACTTGAGGGCGAATCCAAACTTTAACTCCACTCTCTGTTTCCTGTTCTTTGTTTGCCACTTAGTACCTGGTATTGTTAGCTAAACTCCATCAACCCCATCAACATTTGTCTCACAACAAAACTCTGAGTGGCGGCGACGGTGAGTGACTGTCAGCGACTGTCAGCCATCTGTGTGTGGACAAACTAGAGCGGTATAAAGGAGAGAGACAGGAGCCCAAATAAACAACTACACTTTAGAAACAAGCCCAAAAAAACGCTCTCACGACTACCAATATTAGTGAGGCCTTTTCAGGAAAACAAGCCCAAAGTCACTGATGATAAGCCGACTTGGCAACTCTGGCTCTGCTCCGTAAATGGAAACGCCCACTCAGCCGTTGCAAAAGGTCGTGTCTAGAAGGGAGCCCGCAAAAATGCGAAATCTGATTTGAGATCTGCAAAAACTTGCATATACTCTCGCGGGACTCGCTGTCCGACGACTTATCGGCCCAATTCCGATCCGGGGCTGCGGTCGAACAGTCTTCTTCTCTCAGGAAGGTTCCTAACGGAGTGAAATGACCCGGAAGTATCTCAGTAGCAGCCGTGATGAGAGCTGTTAGAATCCTCTAAATGCTGAGGAAAGGAGCTTCAATGCTTCCTTTATTATCTCCTTTAGCAGAGGATACACTGGAGCATCCTTTACCAAAGGAAAGGAGATAATTCAGACCCACAATTCCTTGCGGCCGCAACTTTTAATCTTATCGTGCAGGCCTAATTCAGAGGATGGATGGCTTTCCTAGCTAGATTGACTATGAGGGGGTTTCTGAGCAGTTTACACAGCAGAAGTGCTCGCCATCCAACCGCAGAAACATGCAGAAATCTAGGTCTTGGTGTCTTAATGTGGTAATCTGGAGGGATTATTGATCTTTTTTTATCAATTCTCCAGTGGTTAAAAAAAAAAATGGTTAAATTTAGCACCAAATCTGTGGAACAAATGGAATCAACCCAACAACTACTGCAACAACTTCTGAGACATTACAGAGCATGGAGATGACCATCATATACTTCTATCATAATGCTCTAAACCCTGATACACTTTCACTATTTATTTAAAGTAATTAATTCATGTTTATTTCTGATTTATGACTAGAACAACTTGACACACAGCGCTGAGCAGCATCTCAGATTAATCTCCAGCTTTCAGATGATGTTCACCACTTCTATGTGACATCTACTGCTGACCTGCTATCTCCCCCTAAAGACCCCCTGGATCCCCTAAAGACCCCCTGGACCCCCTAAAGACCCCCTGGACACTCTAAAGAAGACTAAATCGGGTCTATTGTGGGTCTCAGAGGGTTAATTCAGCCTGTTCAAGCCAAGAGAGATTCTTATGAACACATCATGTTAAATGGCTGTGAACACACATACACACACACACACACACACACACACACACACACACACAGATGAACTCAGTTGATTTCCTGTAAATGGAGAGAGGAGGAGCTGCACTGACGGTGTGACGCAGGCTCATGAGGACAGAGGAAGGAAACCCTGAAAGGGGAAGTGTTTAGTTCAGTTCAGCTCCAGACTCCATTTTGAGATAACGGAGCAGAAGACTGAAGACAGAAGACTGAAGCAGGGTGAGTGTTAATCCAACATTGTATTACTTCACTCTCAAAGTGTCTGAGTCAGTTTCCTCCCTGTGGACTGTAGAGGAGAGAAATGTTAGAATGAACTCAACAGTTTGATTCTTCTGTGAACACAAAGTCATGACTGGCTGAATAATCCTCATTAAACCTGCTGTAAGCCAAGAAAACAAGCAGAGAGGTAAAGAGAGAGTGACCAGGTGGAGCGCTGGCTGCTTTATTATACTGTATACTGTGTGTGTGTGTGTGTGTGCGTTAGAGAGAGAGGGTGTGTGTTACTTCCTTGTACTAACTTGTTTACGTTACATGTTCACAGTCAGTGTTTCTGTTTGACCTCTCAGACTGACTTCAGATCAGAAGATGGAGGAAGAGGAGGACAGAGCAGAGTCTCTAGTCTCCGGCTGTCTGTCTATGAAGAGTGATCAGTCTAAAGGTGCTATTCTGAACTTCAGTAATGAACCTGGACCCTCGGAGTCAAAGTAAGAGAGCTGCTACTAACTCATTTATAGGACTCATTTTCTCTTTCCTCTACCAATTTTCTGTTTATTTTGTTTTTCTATTTTTAAAATTTCTACTAAAATGTATTTGTTAACTGAAGTTTAACAAACTTTTAGTGACAGAAAGAATTAATTTGTTCTTCCTCTTGTAATGGAAATTCTGTCAATATTCCGAGATGAGTCCTAATGAATGTTGAAATAAGGATCTCAAACAGATGAAATGTCTTTGTTGTATTTTATTCTTGCAAGAAGAGGCACTGGTTATACAGAGTCACACAAAGTCTGCAGAAGAGTGCACTGCAGGAGATTATTACTTTGTGATTATATAGAAATCTACAACAGGGACTGTGAGAAAAGGAGTTGTTTTACTCAGACAGTGTCCCAGTAAAAGTCAACACTCAGTACTTTCCCACTACATGAGACGAAGAGCACACAGACAGGAACTCTCCACTGTTGCATAAAGAGACATCATTACATACAATGTCATTTTCCATTACATTTCCCCCCTTTTGATCATTCTATTGATCAACAGAAAAGTATGTACATATGATGTATCTGGAGAGTGCTCCATCAGACATAATAATTCATCAAGATTCAAATTATTATCATCATAGTAATACATCACAGAAAGTATCGAAAGCAATACTGTGAATTAAGTATTCATTTAGTTGCATATAATGATACATGATTATCAAAAGGCTCACCCTTAACCTCTAGCAATGACCTACGAGTTCCGTCTTCAAGCCAATTAAGGCCTCCCAAGGAAAAATTACCAAGTACTGGTAGACCTCCCAAACCCTGTAAAGGTTTAGAGAGCTCTTTGACAGAGGTCGCAGGTCACATGCACCTACTGACAAATGGCCAAAAACTCCACCTCGGTTTTACAGGAAATGGAGCAAAAAGACCAGAGGCGCTAACTACTCCATCTGGACAGGACAAAGGTAAAACCTCAGATGACAAAAGAGGGAAAACCCATATTGCCCCGTCCGTCCAAACTGATCATCATCAGGGTGATGTAGGGTGATTTACCTGATTAAGTTTCAAATATAACCAAACACACTTGATTAAATGACATCACACACTAGATTTTAAACTTAATATAAAGTCAATCTTCATTCTTATACAATGAAACAAGATAGATAATAGAATAAGAAATAAATGGAACAAAATCTAAGTAAAGAAGTAAATCATAAATCATAAACCATTTCATTTTTTTTTTTTTTTCATCAGTCATGCAGGATACAAGTTCATCTTAAAGAGTATACACTTTTACTATTTAATCCCTACAACCTTTAATATCAAGATACATTGATTGAAAATTCACTAAAGTCGCAAACACTAAACAAGTAAACCTTGAGAGAGTAAAAAATCCAAGTCATTGCTTTGATTTTAACACTCAGAATCATCAGAATCAGAATCATCTTGATAGTCAGGAGTAGGGAACAAGTCAGGCTGCAGGCCTGCAGTCTGAGAAAGAGGAACATAGTGGACCATGGTCTGTGATATCATTCTGGTAACTACAGATCTCAAACAGGGCACAATGCAAGACAGGAAAACAAAAAATGATATCAGCAGTATCCCTGCCTTGACCAAGAGACCCTTCCAAGAGGATGACAACCAAGAGAACCAATCCCAACCCTTTAGAGACTATCGAATCATTGGATAGTTGCATAGGATTTGTAACTTGTGAAGCATTGTTTTAAGGGGGATATTTGTCAGATTCAGTTTGGCAGCATTCCTACAGGGGGTAGTGTGTTGCACTAGAGAACAAGTGGAATTACGAGTGATGATGCAGCTTGGCAGATTGACCTAAAAACACTGCACCCTGTCTGCAAATTCGAATGAAACATACAGTACATTAGGAGCAAGGGAACCAGGGGTAGGAACGGTTAAATGTGTAAAATGTTTTTTTTTTTGTTTTTTTTTTACTAACAGGAAGGCTTTTATTCCTAACTTGAAATAGGATTTCTAATGTCTTTACACGCACAATATCCCAACATTTTAAGATACCTGACTTTATGAATAATGGATTTGTAGTTTCACGGTAAGAAGCTTTATGTATTTATTCTAAAAGCTCTTTTCTGGATTTTAATTATCGGATCTATATTTGTTTTATATACATTTCCCCAATCTCAACACAATATGACATATATGGCATTATAAGTGAGCAATACAAAATATACAAACACTTCTTATTCAACAGATCCTTTGTTTTGTAAAGAATAGTGGGGCAGACATGGTGGTAATAGAAGAGTTTGCAAAGGAACCGAAGTCCCAGATGTATGTTTTTCTATTTCCTCTAAATCTTTCCCTAGCTTCTCCAATTGATTTATGCTGAATGAGCCTCCAGGAGGACACCCATAATCTTTAATCCGTGTAGAAACACATTCTATGCTTTCCTCTCCGTATTTGGATCTCATGGCATCGATACATCCTCCCTCAGGTGGAGATTCCTGAGGTTTACTCTTCCCTGATCCCATTCTGGACTTTCAGGGTACGTGTACACGTCACTTTACAACACGGGGCGTCCCTCGTGAGGTCTAGGTTACTATAGCTTAACGAAGATAAAGCTGTAAGGCGGAATGAATCTCGCTTCAGGTGCGGTCACTTTCCCCTTCTCTCTGAGTCAACAGACTTCGACAATTGCTTCAACCAATTGCTTCATATGCTTCATACATATGTTTTCTTTGAAGCACTGTGCGTGAACAACAGCCACCCAACACAAATACTTCTTAGGTCAAGAAACTACAACGTTCAAAACTAATTTAATTTTGAACATCCATTTCTATTTTCCAGTTCTCCTTTTTTATCACTTGCTCTATGGAGGACAAAAAATGCCACAAAGAATCTCAAATCACATCAGGAAATTACTTAAACCCCAAATCCACAACAATCCAGTTATTACTAGACAAGTGGAAATTATTATGAAACTCAAGAAACCTCAATTTCAATGTTCTATTTAATTATTTATATTATACTGGTTTTCAATATCGTTATTATCAATGATTAAAAGACATCAGAATTTCAACGTCTCACCCGGTTAATAGTTGATTTGTTGGACTCAATCAGGTCCTTTGGATCCCAGTAGAGACGGTCCAGAGTCGCTGGGGATCGGTCCTGTCGTCTCTTAACTTGTCAAGGTACAGGCAAGTTGGATGATCAGTCACCGGTCCCCTGTCATCTCAGGACGATCTTCCACGGAATCTTGCCGACAATGCCAAATTGTAATGGAAATTCTGTCAATATTCCAAGCTGAGTCCTAATGAACGTTGAAATAAGGATCTCAAACAGATGAAATGTCTTTGTTGTATTTTATTCTTGCAAGAAGAGGCACTGGTTATACAGAGTCACACAAAGTCTGCAGAAGAGTGCACTGCAGGAGATTATTACAATGTGATTATATAGAAATCTACAACAGGGACTGTGAGAAAAGGAGTTGTTTTACTCAGACAGTGTCCCAGTAAAAGTCAACACTCAGTACTTTCCCACTACATGAGACGAAGAGCACACAGACAGGAACTCTCCACTGTTGCATAAAGAGACATCATTACATACAATGTCATTTTCCATTACACTCTTTGTATCTGTGACAGCTGTCAGTCACCCAGAACAGCTGTAATCTAAGAGGACTAATACAAACTTTAAAGCACATTATTGACAGTAGCAGTAGTTTGTGTGTTTAGAGCTACTGAAATGTCTTTGTCATCAGAGAGTTTATCAAGGATTCATGTGATGTGAATAAAATCATCTTGGTGTTTGCAGAGTTCAGTCCAGACCGAGAGCAGAGTCTCCAGTACCCAGCTGTCTGTCTATGAAGAGTGACGGGTCCAAAGGTGTTATTCTGAACTTCAGTAATGAACCTGGACCCTCAGAGTCAAAGTAAGAGACTGTTTTTACTGTAAGCTGACCTGATGGATGATGATGCATTGAGGATGAAGACTAAATGTTCTGCTAACAGATTCATATTCCTGATGCAGAACTATTAGTGCAGATACTGTTTCAACCTCAGATGGATCTTAGTCTGGGTTTTATAGCCACAAACTACTGATTGTATTTCTGTAACAAAACACCTGAGAACCTCCATTTCACAATTTATCATCAATTTAAATCATGTTTTCATTGAATGTAATGTTTCATTCACAACTGTGAAATGGTCTAAAGATCTGTGACTTCAAAATCTAGAAGAATGAGCTTCAAATGTGTCATTCAGTTTCTCCCATTGGTCCTCTAAATCTGTAGTTGGTTTGACTCCTCCTAGAATCAGCTGTTAGGACCTACTGGGTGTCATCTTGAATCAGTGCACATCAGAACTGTGCAACATGTGGTGAAAAAGCATCTGTATAAAATATTTGCTCACCTTGATCATATGTGTTGATGGTTTGAGTTTGTTCTTTCACTACATGTGTAAAATATGGTGAAGGAAACATCTGCTCAAAGGTCCACTTACTAATGATCCAGAGCTTTCAGTTGAAAGCTTTGGACTATTTGTAAGTGGACCTTTGAGTTTAGATTCTCTGCACCACATCTTGTTTCTGAAGGTCAAGAACAAACATCTCTGGTGTAAAACTATCTGCTGACATGAAATGGTCAGATGAAGATTTGTACCACTTCTGTTTTTAGAATATTTGAATTCATGTCTTCATTTGATAGTTGACAGTAGAAAGTGACAGAAAACATGTTGACATTAAAAATGAACATCAAGAACACCAGAGTTACATGCTGTGTGTCTCAGACTGCTGGTCACCTCAATATTTAGACCACTTCTAACCTCAGTTCAAACCTAACTAACTCAAACTAAGCTGCCCAAAGTGACTGTGAATCAGTAAAGGACGTAATCAGCTCTCTTAATGGAGGACTTTTACTGTGAAGTAGCTGCAGAAAATGTTGAGCTTGTATTAAAGGGCAACAACGGACATTTTTAAATCATTGATATAATTCTGGAGGCTAAATAACATGATGGAAAAAATACTGCAACTTGCTCATGTACGCTCATATTGAGAGGGCGCGCCAGGAAACCACGAGGTGGCAGCGTCATGACGGTAAACAGTGACTGCCTGTCGGTGGTGATATGAACGGAGAATAGAACCTCAACATTTACAATATAAATAAACATGCTGTCACTTCTTTAATTTATTTTCTGTGATAACAATAAACACTTATAAAACAGGGAGACTGTGTCAGACCTCTCTGACTTCTTTAGTCTTCCAGTAGTTATAGTTTATGCAGGTGTTGTCCACTGGAACGGAGAGATTAGATTTTTGCACGTATAAATCTACCGGGTCGGGATCCAATGAGCGCTCGCATATGAGTCTGTCCTCCTCTACCTGCCTACCTTCACTCACACACCGTGCGCGTTCCTGCTGTCTCGCTCCACCTCTCACGTGCATGCTGCTCACTCCACACTGCAGAAGAGTTAGTTTAGCTCTGAGAATATCTAGTGAATGTTCAGTGGACGTTTGTGCAGAAATAACTGCTGCAGCTCCTCCAGACCAACAGAGGTTTCCCGTGTCTTGTGAAGTGACGGGGCTCCGCAGAGAGAAACGTTATCATCTCCGACCAAAACTCCGGCGTCTCCCCCGTTCCCTCCGGCCGCGGTCGTGAGGCTGAGGCAGGAAAAGCCAACACTAGGATCAGCAGTGATTCATGGAGAGACCTTGGTCTGGTCAGCTAACATTACTGCCAAGCAGCTGAAATATAGAGTGATATTGTGCTTTTAGCTGACGTGTGTCTCCTCACTGTGTTGAGCGATGCTCCTTCATGTCTATGTAGAGCGAGGACAAGCGCCAGCAACAGGACGCTGACTTTAGTTGACTTAACGGCCACAGGTGAAGCTGTTAACAAGACATTCTGAAAGTAACAAATAGTCCCTTTAACACATAAAATAGATTCAGAAAGTAACAGCATGTTTATTTATATTGTTAATGTTGAGATACTATACTCCATTCATATCACCACTGACAGAAAGTTACTGTTTACCGTGATGACGCTGCCACCTCGTGGTTTCCCGGAGCGTCCTCTCAATATGTGCGTACATGAGCAAGTTGCAGTTCTTTTATATAGTTTATATAGTTATATAGTTTATATAGTTATTTTGCCTCCAAAATAATATCAATGTTTTATAAATGTCCATTGTTCCTCTTTAATAAAGAAACTTCAGCCAGATCACTAAATGTTTAATCAGACAGTCAGACAGGAAAAGCAGCTAATTCTTGTTTATTAAAGCAGGAGAGTTGAAATAAAGGAACATTTTCATCACAGACTGAATGCTGAATTCACTACCAACACTTTAACTCTTCTCTGTGACCATCTGAGCTTCAGTGTCGGACAAGTCTGGATATTCTTCACCAACAATCAACAAATGATTTTAGTAATAAAGTAATGTCTCCACAGAGAGAAGAAGAGGAGTCATGCTTCTGTGGAGGAGCCGATGTCCAGATCCAGAACAAGACCTGGACCTCAGACAGCCAGTCAGACCAGCACTGTCCAAAGTAAGACAGTAGATGTGACTGCTGATGTCTTCATGTCTGGAAACTTGTTGTTTTAATACACTGACTATTGTTGTGACAACTGTTTAAGATCTTCTCCATCATACATATCTGCTCTGCATCACTTGTACTTTGTTCTCCTTTGAGAGAAAATCTGAACCCAGAAGAAATAATGTTATATTTGTATGTTTTGTTTTTATGATAGCACTCCGTCTTTGCATCAACCAATCAGAATGATGATTGTTCTCCATCTGCATAGATGAAGATGGAGAACTATTAATCTCTGTAAAGCAACAACATCACTGTTCTATCCCAGACAGACAGACACACTGATGAAAGGGGAGTTATCTTCTTGTCATTGTCGTATAACAATACATCCTCATGGAGGATCTCTTGTTGGGTCTCTAAATGATAGAGTACGGTCTAAACCTGCTCTATATGAAAAGCATCTTAAGATAACTTCTGTTATGATTTGATGCTATATAAACATAAACTGAACTGAACTGAACTGAACAGGAGCCACAGACTTTGAACAACATTAGCTTTCCTGCTACAGTCTCCTTCTCTGACTTACAAACACACGTCTGGTCCTGCAGAGCGACACGTTGAAACACTATTACAAATAAATATAGAAATCACGTTGACGTTAGTTTAGACTTCAAGAAGGGAAGATGACTTTATAACCTTTACTTCTTTATATGTTCTTATATTGATTATTTTCATATTGGCATTAGAAATAATGAGTTTCTTTGTTTTGTGTTAAACTTTGTTTCTCTCTTTCAGCAGATAGAGGTCTGCAGGAGGTTGTAGATGAACATAAGATCAGTCTGAATAGAGGTCTGCAGGAGGTTGTAGATGAACATAAGATCAGTCTGAATAGAGGTCTGCAGGAGGTTGTAGATGAACATAAGATCAGTCTGAGGAAGAGATGTGAACGTGTGACTGAAGGAACTGAAGGAAGTGATGAAACAGGAAGTGGAACCCTCCTCAACAGGATCTACACTGAGCTCTACATCACAGAGGGACAGAGTGAAGAGGTTAATACCCAACATGAGGTGAGGCAGCTTGAGACAGCTTCCAAGAAGGAGACCCTCCATGACGCTCCAATCAAGTGCCAGGACATCTTTAAAGCCTTACCTGACCAACAGGGACACATCAGAGTCGTTCTGACGAACGGCGTCGCTGGCGTTGGAAAAACCTTCTCAGTGCTGAAGTTCACTCTGGACTGGGCAGAGGGCTTGGAGAACCAAGATGTCAGTCTATTGGTTCTGCTTTCCTTCAGGGAGCTGAACTTGATCAGAGATGAGCAGTACAGTCTTCTCATGCTGCTCCATGTTTTCCATCCAACATTACAGAAGGTCATAGCAGAGAAGCTCACTGTCTGTAAAGTTCTGTTCATCTTTGACGGCCTGGATGAAAGCAGACTTTCACTGGATTTCCACAACAACGAGGTTGTGTCTGATGTCACCCAGAAGTCATCAGTCAACGTGCTGTTGACAAACCTCATCCAGGGGAATCTGCTTCCCTCAGCTCTCGTCTGGATAACTTCCCGACCTGCAGCAGCCAATCAGATCCCTCCTGCATGTGTTGACAGGGTAACAGAAGTACGAGGCTTCACTGACGCCCAGAAGGAGGAGTACTTCAGGAGGAGAGTCCGTGGTAAAAGGCTGTCCAGCAGAATCATCTCACACATCAAGACATCCAGGAGCCTCCACATCATGTGTCTAATCCCAGTCTTCTGCTGGATCACTGCTACAGTTCTGGACCACATGTTGACTACAGACCAGAGAGGAGAGCTGCCCAAGACCCTGACTGACCTGTACTCACACTTCCTGTTGGTTCAGACAAAGAGGAAGAAGCAGAAGTACGGTGAGGGACATGAGACGAGTCCACAGGAGCTGACGGAGGCTGACAGGAAAGTTCTTCTGAAGCTGGGGAGGCTGGCGTTTGAACATCTGGAGAAAGGAAACATCATGTTCTACCAAGAAGACCTGGAGCGGTGTGGTCTGGATGTCACAGAGGCCTCGGTGTACTCAGGAGTTTGTACAGAGATCTTCAAAAGAGAGAGTGTGATCTTCCAGAAAACAGTCTACTGCTTTGTTCACCTGAGCATTCAGGAGTTTCTGGCTGCAGTCTACATGGTCCACTGTTACACAAACAGGAACACAGAGGTACTGAAGGCCTTCCTGGGAGAAGACTATGTTCATTCAACCCTGGATGACTTCCTGAAGAGAGCCATGGAGAAATCCCTTGAAAGTAAAAATGGCCACCTGGACCTGTTTGTTCGCTTCCTTCATGGCCTCTCTCTGGAGTCCAACCAGAAGCTCTTAGGAGGTCTGCTGGGTCAGACAAAGACCCCTTCAGGAAGCATCCATAGAATGTTCAACAACCTGATGCTCTTTGGAGTTCTGCTGGGTCGGACAGACAACAGTCCAGAAATCATCCAGAGAATCATCAACAACCTGAAGGAGATGAACAGAGATAAAGTCTCTCCTGACAGAAACATCAACATCTTCCACTGTCTGACGGAGATGAACGACCACTCGGTACATCAGGAGATCCAAGAGTTCCTGAAGTCAGAGAACAGATCAGAGAAGGAACTCTCTGTGATCCACTGCTCAGCTCTGGCCTACATGCTGCAGATGTCAGAGGAGGTTCTGGATGAGTTGGACCTGAAGAAGTACAACACATCAGAGGAGGGACGACTGAGACTGATTCCAGCTGTGAGGAACTGCAGAAAAGCTGTGTAAGTCCAGATGTGATTAACTTTATAGATCAGTGTAGATTAGTAGTTTAGTTCTTAAAATATACACACTATAAATTATTCTTAAAATATAATATTCTTATAAGTATTCCACGTGTTTATTACATAAATATGTCAGTTGTATTTTGTCACAGATGTTCTTGAGCTGTTTCAAATGTTGAGTTAAAATGTTTCAGTAGGTTGTGTTTCTAGCTGTCAAGTTAATGAACACTTATTCTATTTATTTCTAATAACTTTTACATTTTACAGTTTTTTCTTATTTATGTTTCTGGGTGATGGAGACGACATGTGAACCTGGTAAAACAAATAAAATAACAAAAGATCATCTGTCTGGTGGAGCGCTGGGTCTAACCGGTGTAACGGCAGCAACAGAACGTTTGCTGATCCGGCGGGGAGTCGGGGCGGTCCTGGGATCAGAGTCCTGGTGCTGGGGTTTGCACTGGCTGAATTTGAGCTAACTGCTAACTGGGGGTACGTCTCCTGGAGCTGCCGCTCACTCTACTCCCGGCGAAGCAGCCTCCCGGCGGCGAGGAGGACGAGGCGGGGGTGCGAGTCGATTTCTCGTTTCTGCTTCTTCTGATTTAATCCAGACGGTGCAGTGTCCGTTCGGAGCATGTCTGTTCAGAACGGGCCGAATGCTTGCAGCTTTCTCCAGAACCGCTCGTACAAACAACTTCACACTCGACATTGTGCTTCGTTGGGTCCCGAGCAACACACCTGCCATCCAAAACAAAAACCTAGAAAACGATAATATATTCAGATTAAGTTCTGAGAAGTTGATGAAAGAAAAGCTGCTAAAATCAGGAAGACACCACAGTAACTGTAGAAAGTAAAATAACACTTTAACACGTTACAGAGACACACGGTAAAATAACACTTTAACACGTTACAGAGACACACGGTAAAATAATACTTTAACACGTTACAGAGACACACGGTAAAATAATACTTTAACATGTTACAGAGACACACGGTAAAATAATACTTTAACATGTTACAGAGACACACGGTAAAATAATACTTTAACACGTTACAGAGACACACGGTAAAATAATACTTTAACACGTTACAGAGACACACGGTAAAATAATACTTTAACACAAGCTCTTTGGTGGATTATGTGTTTTTCAGGAGATGCTTGGACAGATTCAGAAAAGATGGAAATACACAGCTTCCACCAATAACAGCGGTCTGATGAATATATAACAGCAGAATGGTAGAATTCAGACTTTTTAAGAGATCTTATACACACCAAAGATCAATGTTGTGTTTTTAATGCTGAAACACTGATAACATCTTTCTGATGACATTATGTTGAAAATAATGAAACCTTATTGGTTCATTAATTGTGTTTGTGAGCTGAATATGTTTGATGCTCAGAAAAGAGTGTTAATGACAAAACGCCATGCAGTCATCAAAATATCTAATTATATGAATGTTTGATTATGTACAGGTCTAATATTATTACACGATTTGTTTCATTTCTCTACCGTTTGACAGCAGTCAGTGAATTTTCCCATTTATGGACGTGAACCTGACAGCAGCAGGTAGTTAGCAAAGAGAGGTCATCTTTATCAACTGTATTATTATTACTTATTCACTGAGTTTTAAAAATGCTTTTCTAATCAAGAAGGCCTCATGCTAACTTTGTGGAGACAGACCTGGGATCAGATCACACTGACAGACTGGACATTATGGAAGCCTCAATGTAACTACATGTTCTCTCTCTTCATCTGCAAGATTAAAGAAAAACAAAGATTAAAAGTCTGCAGGTTTGAGAGAGAGTGATGAGAATTATTGTTTCATGTCAAACAGTGAGATAAGATTAACTGAACCACTGATGTGAGGAGCAAATGTTAATCAAAGAAGTATATATCAAACTGTTTAGTCATCAAATGCATGAAGTAAATATAAACTGTCCTCTTTCATAATAACGTATTTTGTCATTTTTGTGTCATGACAGACTTTCTAACTGTAAACTCTCAGCTACTCACTGTGAAGTTGTGGCCTCAGCTCTGAAGTCCAACCCCTCCCATCTGAGAGAGCTGGACCTGACTGACAACAACAACCTGAAGGATTCAGGAGTGAATCTGCTTTCTGCTGGACTGGAGAGTCCAAACTGTAGACTGGAGACTCTGAGGTCAGTTCACTGACTGTAGTTTATGTAGTTTGTACACAAACTCTCTACGCACACAGGAGAGGCTTCAGTTGGTTGCAATGTCCTTACGTCACCACTAGATACCGCCAGATCCTACACACTGGACCTTTAACCACAAACCTTATTTCAGACATCTAACTAAAAACCCATTGACCTCCAGACGAGGAAACAGGAAGTGCTAAAATGCTAACTCATCTCTGGGTTTTAGGACTCATTCCTGTAGCTCTCTATGTGAACATGTCTAAAGGTGCAGCACTCTTCAACAAACACGTATTGCACCAACTTAAAGGCACATAAGTGATGATTATGAGCGACACCATCTAATCAGAGGTTTCTATGGTTCTAAGTTATTCCCACGTTCTTTTTGACAGCAGATCTAACTGTGCTCTGTTTTCATGTCAGCATTGTCTAATTATTTGAAGCCACAGACATTTAGATTGCATCAAAAACCAAATAAATATTCTGCATCAGAAACTTCTTTGCAGGTTCATATTTTTCTCAAGTCTATCTGAATACAATACTCACATGTTCATATGTACATTCAAAGAGTTATTGATGTCTGTCATCATTCCTTCTGTCTACGAAGCAATCCCCGTTTAACCTGAGTGTTACGAGATGAGGACTAAATCCACCGTCTTGTTCTGTGTAAAATGACCTGTAAAGTTGATCTTAAACTAATCGGAGGCTTCAGCAGTCTGAGTTAGAAAAAGCTGCATGCTAACTCTGTCACGGACAGGAAACGTTATTGTATGGCGGTAACGTGGCGGTCGAGCCGGCCGTCGCTCTCGTCTCCGTGGTCAAATGGGCCGACTCTACAACTGTAGAGCACCCAGATACTGACATTTATGTTAAATGTATTTAGCCTTTGATTTTTGGGTTGTACTGGAAGAAATGTAATAAATACTTCCTGACAATGACTGATATATTTGACTTCAGGACATCTCTGACTACATACATGCTGAAAATCAAATAATTTTACTGGATTCATTCAGATATTTTCCAAATTAAAAGTCCCTAGAAGTGTATGATTCAACTTTTTCCCATGGTCTAGTGTTAAAAACAGTTAACAAAAATCAAAATAAATTGCAAAATTGAATCACAATACTTAAAAATCACAATACATATTGAATCAGGAGATAGTTGAATCGTCCCAGCCTTAGTAAACACTCACTTGATTTGTCGGACTCAGACTGCTGAATCTTCATATTAGTTTCAGTTGCTTCTGAAGTCATTTCTTACAGTGTAGTTGTGTTATGAAGGGACCACTTCACAGGAGGAATGATTACTGCCACCAATAACTCTTTTAATGTACATATGACATGTGGCTGTTGTTTATAGACATATTTGAACAAATGTGGACCTTTCCTGTAAATGACATAAACCTGCTAAGCTCCCAGATACAGTGAGAAGAAGGCCATGTAATAAATGAAGTAATGAAGTCCAACAAGTCTGATTTGATATTGATCCTCTAATTCCAGACTTGACAGAGATCAGCAGCTTGTTATTGATGTGTGTTGACATGAACAGCTGTATGAATGTTGTGGTAACATCTGGATGATGTCTGTAGAAGGCTGACATTATGATGATCCACAATAACACAATGACAAAATCACTCTACTCATTTTAGGGAAAAGATCATTGATTAGGACATAGTGATGTTGAGCTACACATTTAAAACCTGAACACATCTGATTGGATTATAAAGTGATTTTATCTTCATCATTTATTCTTTATTCAGATTGTGGGGCTGCAGTTTGTCAGAGATCAGCTGTGCTTCTCTGATCTCAGCTCTGAAGTCCAACCCCTCCCATCTGAGAGAGCTGGATCTGAGTGCAAACAACCTGAAGGAATCAGGAGTGAAGCTGCTGTCTGATCTGGTGGAGAGTCCACACTGTAGACTGGAGACTCTGAGGTCAGTAGAGGGTCGGAGTCGGTCCATGCTGGTTTCAGCAGTATTGTTGTGATGTGTTTCCTCTGTTAAGCTGTGAGAGGAGAACGGTGACACACAGAGAGAGAGAACAGTCAGCCAATCAGATCAGCCAGAAGCTTGTTGTGATCATGTGTTAGAGTTGATGTGAAGAAGATGTTGTTGTTGTGTTCATGTCTCCAGGAAAAACACTGAGTATCTTAATGCTAAAGTCCATTTTCTTCTTCAGTGGTTTAGTCCATTGACTGTGGCAGAGCATTGTTGAGCTACACATTTAAAACCTTCATATATCACAACACCTGACTTCATCATGTTAAAATAAATTATATAAAAATACATAAATATAAAGAATAAATAAATAATCTCTGTTTCAGCTATCAGACAATAACAAATATATTCACTATTTACTTTTTCTATAAATGTTATGAAGCTTTATGATTCTTTTACTGACTGAAGAGTTTAAACTGAAGATGCTTTGATTTTATGACTCCACTATTCCTAAAATATATATTGTAGATGAGTTTTGTTCACATTTCCCCAAAATCCATCCTGACATATTTGACATCTTTAGAAACTTTGAGATGTTGAGATGAATCTTGAATCAGTTTCTGTGGTTTTTATTTGTGTTTGGCTGCTCAACATGAGTTTGTATCGATGGATCCTCTGGTGGAGCTGTCAGAGTTTAAGAGGTGAAGTCACTACGTCTTTATTGAAGTAGCAGCACGTTATCATTAATATTAATGAGAGCTCTGTTTCACTGTTTGTATTTGACAGTTTTTAACCTGCATCCTGTTGGCTTCAGGTGTTTGGAGTTTACATTTTCTAAACTTCTACGTTCTAAACCTTCTTCAACTCTGAACACATTATTAAACATTGAATGATTTCAAGCAGGAACGTTGTCTTCTAAACTTACATCATTTATTCTTTATTCAGATTGATGGGCTGCAGTTTGTCAGAGATCAGCTGTGCTTCTCTGGCCTCAGCTCTGAAGTCCAACCCCTCCCATCTGAGAGAGCTGGATCTGAGTGACAACAAGCTGAAGGAATCAGATGTGAAGCTGCTGTCTGATCTGGTGAAGAGTCCACACTGTAGACTGGAGACTCTGAGGTCAGTAGAGGGTCGGAGTCGGTCCATGCTGGTTTCAGCAGTATTGTTGTGATGTGTTTCCTCCGTTAAGCTGTGAGAGGAGAACGGTGACACAGAGAGAGAGAGAGAACAGTCAGCCAATCAGATCAGCCAGAAGCTTGTTGTGATCATGTGTTAGAGTTGATGTGAAGAAGATGTTGTTGTTGTGTTCATGTCTCCAGGAAATAAAGCTGGATTACAGCTGACAGCATCACATCATGTATAGAGACAGTGGTCCTCATCCATCAAACTGTCGTACCATCAGATCTGATCAGAAAGTCTTTGTTCTCTCATTGATCAGTTCATCTCTGTCACAGCTCTGAGATCAGTCTGACTGAAGCCTCAGATCACTGGCTCTTATTTCATAGAACCGTGGTTACATTTAGTAA